>NW_027601320.1:234003-242003 GCF_053455715.1 Rhinoraja longicauda
AACTCCGAGTGCAAGCCGGGAGCCGACAAACGCTCGCCATAGGTTAACATATTGCTGGGATCATTCTTGTAAACCTCCTCTGGAACCGTTCCAGAGCCAGCACACCTTTCCTCTGATATGGTGCCCAGAATTGCTCACAATATTCCAAATCCGGCCTTCCCAGCGCCTTGTATAGCCTCAACATTACATCCGTGTTTCTGTATACAAGTCCTCTTGAAATAAATGCAAGCATTGAGTTTGCTTCCATTAGACAATAGACAATAGACAATAGACAATAGACAATAGACAATAGACAATAGGTGCAGGAGTAGGCCGTTCGGCCCTTCGAGCCAGCACCACCATTCCATGTGATCATGGCTGATCATTCTCACCGTTTCAACTTGCAGATAAAACATTTGGGAATCCTTAACCAGCACTCCCAAGTCCCTTTGCACTTCCGATTTATGGATTTCCCCCACTTAGACAATAGTCTACGCCATTATTCCCACTACCAAAATGCAGTACTCCGCACTTTGCTATACTATATTCCATCTGCCACTTCTCTGCCAATTCCCCCAACATGTCCAAGTACTTCTGCGGCGTCCATGCTTTCTCTAAACTACCTGCCCTCAACCTCTTTTCGTAACATCCGCAAACTTGGCCACAAAGCCTTCAATCCCCTCGTCCAAATCATAATATAAAACGTGGAGTAGCGGACAAACACCGACCCTTGAAGATCTCCACTAGTTACTGTTCGCCAACTAGAAAAAAAATCCCCCTTTATTGCCACTCTTTGTCTTCTGCCATCCAGCCAACCAGTTATCCATGCTGATATCTGCCCTTTGACACTGTGGGCTCTCATGTTCCTCAACAGCCATCGTGCGACACCTTAACAAAGGCTTTCAGAAAATCAAAGTAAACAACACCTACTGCCTTTCCCTACGACCTACGACCTTCCATTCACAAAGCCATGCCAACTTATGCCTATTTTATCGTGCACTTATAAGTACACTGTCACATCATCCTGTATAATGGGCCCTAAAATCTTACCACCCACTCCAGTGTCGTTGGAGGCAGATACAATAGTGATATTTAAGACAAGTTCAGATTTTCAGGTAATGAAGGGAAGAATGAGGTGCTGTTCCTCCAATTTGCGCTGGGCCTTATTCTCACAATGGAGGATGCCCAGGACAGAAAGTTCAGATTGGGAATGGGGGAGCGTGGGTGAGTTAAAGTGCTGAGCAACACGGAGATCAGGTAGGACTGTATGGAGCTGTTCAGCGAAACGATCGTCGAGCTTCCGCTTGGTCTCGCCGATATCACTCCATCAGTACTATCCCACAGTATACCGTTACACCAGTACTACCCCACAGCGCGTCACTCCATCAGTACTATCCAACAGTATACCGTTACACCAGTACTAACCCACCGTGCGTCACTCCATCAGTACTATCCAACAGTATACCATTACACCAGTACTACCCTACAGTGCGTCACTCCATCAGTACTATCCCACAGTATACCGTTACACCAGTACTACCCTACAGTGCGTCAATCCATCAGTACTATCCAACAGTATACCATTACACCAGTACTACCCTACAGTGCGTCACTTCATCAGTGCTACCGCACAGTGTCACTCCATCAATTCCATCCCACATTATGTCACAACAACAGTACTACCGCACAGTGTGTCACCCCATCAGAACTACCCCAGAAGGTGCCATTACTTCAACACTACCCTACGTTAGGTTACTCCATCAATACTACTTCACAGTCTGTCACTCCATCAGTACCACATGTTACACCATTAGTCGTACCCAAGAGCGTGTCACTCTCATCAGTACAACCCCACAGTATGTCATTCCATCATTTCTTCCCGACGGTGTTTCACTCTGTCAGTACCACCTTAAGTATGTAATTTAATCAGTTCTACCCACAGTTTTACACCCCTTCAATAATACCATCGAATGTGTCAATATGTCAGTACTACCCCAAAATATACCAGTCCTTCACTACTACCCCACAGGATGCTAATACATAAGTTTTATCCCACAGCGTGTCACTCCATCAGTACTACCACATCGTCGGTTACTCCATCATTACTGCATCACAACGTGTCATTCATTCGGTACTATCATATAGAATGCCATTGCAACAGTACTAGCAAATGGATTCCATCAGTACTATCCCACAGTGCGTCATTCGATCAGTTTTCCCCCTCAATGTGTCACTCCATCAGAACTACACTATAATGTATCATTACATCAGTACTGCCCCATTTAGTTTCACACCGTTAATACTATCCGACAGTGTGCCACGACATCAGTACTACCATATCGCTTGTTCCTCCATCAGTACTACCGCACACTGTGTCACTCTATCAGTAATACACCAAAATGTTTTAATCCATCAGTACCTGCCCACAGTTTGTCACTTCACTAGTACAACCCCAAAGTGTATTGTTCCATCTGTACTGCCCACATTGTGTCACTCCATCAATACTACCCCACTGGTCATCACTCCATCATTACAAGCCTACAGTGTGTTAGACGATCATTACTAGAACACACTATGTCACTCCATCAGTACAACCCCAGAGCGTGTTACTTCATTGGTACAACCGCACTTACCTTTCCATCAATACACACCCACAGTGTTTTTCAACATCAATACCACCTTGTGTATTATTCCATTAGTACTACCACACAGGGTGTCACTCTATCAGTACTATCCAACGGTGTGTCACTCCATCAGTACTACACAATGAGTCCTTCCATCAGTACTACCCCACAGTGTTTCAATCCACCAGTATTACTCTGGTATATGTCTATCCAACAGTACTACACCGCTGGTGCGGCTCGGCCGCTGGACTTAACATCGCCCGGTGCGGATCGGCCGCGGGACTTAGCTGCGCACAGCTCGGTCGCGGGGCCTTCCATCGCCCGGTTCGGCCGCGAGACGTTTCAGCGCCCGGTGCGGCTCGGCCGCGGGGACTTCCATCCCCTTGCGGGGACTGTGCGGGTCGGTCGGGGACGAGCTGTCTGTCCGTGGGCGTGGGGAAGAGAGTGGAAGTTTTGTTGCCTCCATCACAGTGAGGGGGTGTTTGGAGTCACTGTGATGGACGTTTGTGTTGGGGTTATGTGTCTTGTGTTCTTTTTTGTGTGTGACTGCTATGTAGTTTCGTTCGGTACCTTGGTACCGAATGACAAATAAAGCTCTATTTAACTGTTGAACTGTTGAATCAGTACTCTCCCACAGTATGCTATTGCGTCAGTACTGCCACATAGTGTGCCATTCCATCAGTACTACCACAAAGTGTGTCACTCCACCAGCACTACCCACAGTGTGTCACTGCATCAGTAATAAAATATTGTTTGTTACTCCATTTGTACTACCCTACATTGTGCCACTCCACCAGTGCCTCCCCACAGAGCGTCGCACCATCAGGAATATCACTCGGGTTATCGTCGCATCAGTACTACGCCAACGTGTGTCACTCCATCAGTACAATCCAGTGATTATCACTCCATCAGTATGCCACGCAGCGTGTCACTCCATCAGTACTACCCCACAGTGTCAACCGATCAGTACTTCCTCGCAGTGTCACTCCATCAGTATTCCCCACAGTATGTCACTCCATCAGCCCTACCTCACTTTGTCACTCCAACAGTAATTCCCCACAGTTTACCTCTATTAGTATTTCCCCACAATGCCTCACGCCATTAGTACTACCCGATGTTTATCATTCAATCAGGACTATCCCAGTGGGTCACTCCATAAGTGCTGCCACAAATTGTGTCATTCCATCAGTATTACCAAACAGTGTGTCATTGCATTAGTACTAAACCACAGTTTGTCATCACAATAGTACTACCGCTCAGTGTGTCACTCCGTCGGTGAAACCGCACAGTGTCTCACTGCATCAATACAACTCCATATTGTTACACTACATCGGCACTGCCCCACATCATGTCACTCCAGTGCAACCCTAGAACGTGTCACTCCATCAATGCTCCCCGCAGTATGTTCTTCCATCAGTACTCCCCGAAGTGTTTCACAACATCAGGACTACCTCAAATCTGCCATTCCATCCGCATTACCCCACAGTGTGCTAACCCATTGCTGCGACTCCATAGTGTGTAATCCCTTCACTATTTCACCACAGTTTTCATCGCAACAGTACTACCGCAGAGCGTGTCAGCCCATCAGTATTACTGCTTCACTCCAACAGAATGTACTATTACATCCGTGCTACTCCACAGTGTGTCATTCCATCAATACACCTCCACAGTACGTCATTACACCAGTACTACTCCACAGTGTTACACTCCATCAGTATAACACTGGGGCGTGTCACTCCATCAGTACTACCCTACAATATGTTATTCCATCAGTATTACACCACAGTGATGCACTCCATCAGTACTGCCTTAAGCTTGTTATTCCATTTTGTACAACCACACAGACTCATTCAATTAGTATTACCCATCAGTGTAACCCTCCATCTGTACTGCCCCACCGTCAGACCTTACCATTCCACAATGTGCAACCCGACAGTACCACCAAAGATTAGGTCAATACTTCAGTACCAGCCCACTGTGCGCCATTCTTTCCACACTACCCCCAGTGTGTCATTCAATCAGCACTACACCGAAGTATCTCACTCCGTCAGTACAACCACGCAGTGTGTCACTCCATCAGTAATACGCACCGTGTGTCACTCCATCAGTCCTGCACCACAGCGTGTCACTCCATCAGTTTTACCCCACGGGATGCAGTGCACACTAAAGTGGTACTGACGGAGTGACAAACTACGTGGTAGTACTGATGCAATGACCTCACAATTTTTCACTAAATCAGTGCTATTCCACTGTGTGTCACTCCGTCAGTACTACTCCTCAGTTTGTCAGAACAACAGTACTACACATTGTGCCACTCCATGACTATTACCCGCAGTGTGTCGCTGCATCAGTAGAACCCCACGGTGTATCATTCCATCAGAACAACTGCAAAGTGTGTCACTTCATCAGTACTACTGCAAATTTTGTCACTCCATCTGTACCAAACCACAGTATGTTACTCCACCCGTACTGCATCAACTGGTGTCACTCCCTCAGTACTACAGCGCATTGTGTCACTCCATCAGTACTACCCCACATTGTGTCACTCCATCAGTGCACTGCACTGTCTGTCACTCCATCAGTACTACTGCGCAGTGTGTCACTTCATCAATACAACTTCAAAGTGTGTCGCTCCATCTGTACCAACCCACAGTGTGTTAATCCACCATTACTACCATACATTGTGTCACTCCATCAGTTCCACTGCACAGTGTGTCACTCCATCAGTAATGCCCCACAGCGTGTCACGTCGTCACTAAAACCCACAGTATGCCATTACATCATTACAAACACACATGTTCACACCCTCAAACACAGTCAAACACGCACACACACATACCCGCGCACGAAAACACACACAATCTCTCAAATGCAATCACAAACAATCAAATATACTCTCACACATTCTCACATACAATCACACGTACACATGCACTCACACTAACAGATATTCACACGCACTGGCACGAAGAGACACGCACTCATTCGCACACATTTACACACGAACACATTCTCTGACAACACCATCATTTACTCTCCCCCCACACACACACACACACACACACACACACACACACACACACACACACACCACACACACACACACACACACACTATCAAAGAATTACATACTCAAACACACTGACAAACTCACATCCCACATATTCTCTCACATTCTCACAAACAGCCACACACACACACGCACAGACGCAAACACTGTCCTTCACAAACCCACATGCACTCTCTCACTCAGAGACACAGATACATTCAATCGCACTTGCATCCACACTTACTAATGCTCACACACTCACACGCACACTCACGCACTCGCACAAACACACACACACACACACACACACACACACACACAAATATAGGCACTCTTACAAACTCTACCGCTCTCTCACAGACATACCCGCATGCACACGTGCACATTTTGGGATTGAGTGTATCCTTGGATGTTCGCGGCTTGGCCCCGCTCACCGTGTTCCCGGTGAGCGGGGCCAAGCCCTTCAGCCGGCCCGGTAGGCCCGGCTCGCCCACCGCGGATGGCGATGAGAACCGCGCCTCTGGAGCGAGGTGGGAGCCGCGAGGAAACGCAGAGAGCGAGGTGGACCGTCGGAGAGCGAGGAAGGCCGCCGAGAACGAAGTGGCGACCCGCGGTGCGGCGGCAGGCAGCAGATAGAACTATTCGGCTAATGTTTGTAACTTTGTCGGCGTCAACATGGGGGACACTTTTGTACCGCCTAGGTGAGGTCTTCTACATGATGTTCCCGGGTTGTCACTCTAACTGGGTACGTGGTAATAAGGTATCACTGAATCATTGAAATTGATGCAGCCGCATACACTAACGCATACACACACACACCGACTCATTTGCACAATCTCACACATTCACACTCGCATACACGTGCTAACACACTTTTGCACGGACTCGCACACTCACACTGTCACACACATTCAATATCCAATGCGAGTCAGGCTGCACCTTTGGAGAAATCTAGTTGAGTATGTCAGTTTAGTGCAGTTTATTGTCACGTGTACCGAGGCACCGTGAAAAGCATTTGTTCCGTGCTACCCAGTCAGTGGAAACAAAATACATCATTACAGTCGAGCCATTTACAGAGTATAGATACATGATAAGGGGATAACGTTCAGTGCAAGGTAAAGCCTGCAAAATCCGATCAAGGACAGTCCGAGGGTCAACAAAGAGGTAGATAGTAGTTCAGCACTGCTTTCTGGTTGTAGGACGAAGATTCCGTTGCCTGATAACAGCTGGGAAGACGCTTTCCCTGAAACTGGAGGTGTACATTTTACCTGATGGGACAGAGGAGAAGCAGGAGTGGCAAGGGTGCGATTCGTCCTCGATTATGCTGCTGGCCTTGCCGAGGCAGCGTGGTTTATAAATTGAGTCAATATATGGGAGGTTGGTTTGTGTGATGGTCTGGACAATTCGCAGCAATTTCTTGCGTTGTTGTATGGCGCTGTTCCTAAACCAAGCTGTGATGCATCTTGATAAAATACTTTCTATGGTGCATCTGTAGATGTTGGTGAGGGTTGTAGAGGGCACGCCGAACTGGCTAACCCTGCTAAGGACATGGATGGGTGAAGTTTCGGTTCGGGACCTTTCTTCAGACTGATTGTGGTGGGACGGGGGAACAGCAGGACAAAGCGAGTTGAACGATGAGCGGGTGAATACCGTTTTCATAGTCAGCTGGGAGGTAAGGTTTGAGCAGGATGGAATTATAAAGAAAGAGGAAGTAATATCGGTTGAAGATGTGGTGGAGGGGATATATTGGTGCGAGTCCGGATGAAGCACGAGGAAGAGCGAGGGGGAAGTGGGAATTTGCACTTAGTTACGTAACATTGGATCATTCAAAGTTCATACCATTAGGAATTCTCTGCCTCAGAAGGCAGTGGAGGCCAATTCTCTGAATGCACTCAAGAGAGAGCTTGATAGAGCTCTTAAGGATAGCGGAGTCAGGGGGTATGGGGAGAAGGCAGGAAAGGGGTAGTGATTGAGAATGATCAGCCATGATCACATTGAATGGCGGTGCTGGCTCGAAGGGCCGAATGGCCTCCTCCTGCACCTATTGTCTATAGTCTATTGTTGCAAGGCACCAAGGGCGGAATATGAAGTGGCGTTCTTTCAGTTTGCATGTCGCTTCAGTCTGGCAATAGAGGAAGCAAAGGACAGAAAGGTCAGTGTGGGAAGGCGAGTTACAACGGGAAGATCCTGGAGGCCTTGACGGAACGACGGTAAGTGTTCGGCCGAACGGTCGCCGAGTCTCCACTTGACCACGCCGATGCAAAGGAGACCATATCTGGAACACCGCATGCAATAGAAGGGGTTAGATGAGGTGCATGTGAACAGCAGCCTCACCTGGAAGGGCTATT
>NW_027601320.1:242503-265503 GCF_053455715.1 Rhinoraja longicauda
CTCTCTCCTTTTTCTCCCCAGTCTCTCTCTCTTCCCCAGTCTCTCCACCTCTCCCTCCCCCTCTCTCTCTCTTCCCCTCGCCTCATTTCTCTCTCTCTCCTCTCTTTTGACTAAATAAAATAAACTGTTAAAATAAAAACTAAACTCTCCCCTCTCTTCCTCCTCTCTCTGCCCCTCTCTTTCCCTCTCCCTTTCTCCCCCTCTCTCTTCCCCCTCTATCTCACCTCTCTCTCACTTCCCCCTCTCTCTCCTCTCTTTCACTCTTCCTCCTCTTTCTCTCACCACCCTCTCTCCCTTCCTTCAGTCTCTCCCCGTCTCTCTTTCTCCTCTCTCTCCCCCTCTCCACTTCATTTTCATGAATTTACAATTATAAACTAAACTAATATTTGATACCATGACCCCCCCCCTCGACTTGAGAACCAAATTTACAATATATTAAGCTAATAATTATTACCCCCTCTCTCTCCCTCCCCTCCCTCCCCGCCCTCTCTCTCTCTCTCCCTTCTATCTCTCCCTCTTTCTCTCCCCCGTGCACTATATAAGAATACATTTAAAAGTCACAGCGTCATGGAGTCATGTAGCACGGAAATATCCGGCCCAACTCGCCCACTCCAATGCAACTTGCCCCGTCTATCCCAGTCCCACCTGCCCGCGTTTGCCCCATATCTTTCTCAACCCGTCCCATCCACGTAAATGTCTAAATGTTTCTTAAACGTTGCACCAGTACATGCGTCTGACAGCCCGTTCTATACACCCACCACCCTGTGTGTACGAGGACATTCTGGGCGAGACTTGTATCCTATGTCTAACTTTCCTCAGATAGGCACAGACACAAAGTAAACCAGCTCGGAGTTCAGAGGAGGTTCCATCTAACAGGTCGGTTCATTAAAGGCCTTATCGACGCACAAAGGGAAACACTCTGATGAGACCCACCTCTCTCTCTCCTCTCCTGTCCTCTCTCCCCCTCTCCTCCTTCTCTCCCCCCCTCTCCCCTACCCTCTCTCTCTCTCACAAACCCTTGTCTCTCTCCCCCTCTCTAATTCTACTATCAGTTACGACCTTATGACAAACAGGGGGAGGATTGGGGAGTGGAGGAGGTGTGTGGGGGAGAGAGGGGGAGTAGTGTGGGAATGAGTGGAATGGGGAGAGAGAGTGCGGTGGAGCACGGGGAGAGATAGGGGGAGTGTGGGGGAATGTAAGGGGTAGGAGTGTGGGCAGAGAGGGGGATGTGCGTGGGGAGAGAGATGGGGAGGCACGTGGGGGAGAGAGGGGGAGGAGTGAGGGGGAAAGAATGGGAGGAGTGGTAAGTGTGTGTGGAGAATGCAGGAGTGTGGGGATGGAGAGTGGGAGGAGAGTGGGGAGAGAGGGTGCGGAGAGAGAGGGGGATGTGTATGGGGAGAGAGATTCGCGGAGTGTGGCAAGACAGAGGGGAGTGTGGGGAGGAGTGTGGAGAGGGGAGGAAGTGGGAAAACAGAATCGGAAAAGTGGGGAGAGGACAGAGAATGGGAGGAGGGAGAGAGAGAGAGAGAGAGAGTGAGGAGTGTTGGGAAAGACGCATAATGCGTTATTCCTTCAATCTTATCCAGAAGAAAGTTATCGACTCATTATCACCGCTGCCTATTAAAGTGAAAATAACAAATAAATACGTCTGCACCCGCCAACGTGGATAGAACAACAAGATGCCGTGAGAGCTCATTACAGATGAGATTAATTACTGAGAATGTTACTGCTTATCCAGACCCATCACTGACCACACTGAGAATGTTACTGCTTATCCAGACCTACCTCTGACCACACTGATAATGTCACTGCTTATCCAGACCCATCACTGACCACACTGATAATGTCACTGCTTATCCAGACCCATCACTGACCACACTGATAATGTCACTGCTTATCCAGACCCTTCACTGACCACACTGATAATGTCACTGCTTATCCAGACCTGCCTCTGACCACATTGATAATGTTACTGCTTATCCGGACCCATCTCTGACCACACTGATAATATCACTGCTTATCCAGACCCATCACTGACCACACTGATAATATCACTGCTTATCTGGACCTTTGACAAAGTCTCTCTTGGTAGACCGATCCAGGAGGTGAAGGCACACGGGATTAACAGTGACTTGGTCGCATGAATTCAGAACTGTCTAAATGATAGAAGACAGAGGGTTGTGGTGGAAGGGCAATATTCAGGCTGGAGGTCTGAGACCAGTAGTGATACATAGGGATCTGTGCTGGGACATCTGCTGTTTGTGATACACATAAATGACTTGGGCATGAATATACACGAGTTGCTTTGTAAGTTTGCGGATGACACCAAGATTTCTGGGGTTGTGGAATGTGAGGGAAGCTGTCTCAGTATTCAGTGGAATATAGATCAAGTAGAGAGATGGGAGGGGTGGGGGAAATCACATATGCAAATTATTCTGAGCAAATGAGAGATGTTGCAATTTGGGAGGTCAAATGTGAGTTCAAACTATATAATTAATGGCATGACCCTTAACATCAGTGATGTATAAAAGTATCTTGCGATCCAGGTTCACAGCTCCCTGAATTTGATAACGGCAGTGACAGTTGTAAAGAGGCATATGGTACAGTTTCGTTCATTGGAAAAGGAGTGGTGGTCTGTCTCAGGGATTGGTGCTGCGCTCATTGTTGTTTATCATCTGTGTCAATGAGTTCCCTGAGAATGTAACGGACTAATGTATAAGTTTGCAGTTGACACTAAAGTAGGTGGTATCACATGCATTGGAAATGGTTGGCAAGGATTAAAGCAGGAGCTTTTTCAAATTGGAAAATGGGCTGAGAAATTTCAAATAGTGTTTCTTGCAGATGTGTGAGATTTTAAATTAGGGAAGACAAACCAGGGCGATCTTCACCATGAATGGTAGTTATCTGGGGAGTGTTGCAGAGCAGAGGGATCTCAGAATAAAAGTACATTGTTGCAAGAAAAGGGATGTAACAGGGGGATAGGGTGGTAGATAAGGTTTTTTTGGCCCACTGTCTTCATCAGCCAGTGAATAAAATGTAGAAGTTGGAAAGTTATGTTCAGGTGGACGAGACGTTGGTGAGGATGCACTTGGAGTAACGTGTATAATCTGCCGTCACCATGTTTAGGAAATATGCCAGTAATTTGCAAAGAGTGCAGAAAATAATTTCAACACGTTGCCAGAAAACAAGAGTCGGAGCTACAGGGAAATGTTGGGCTCGCCAGGACTTTATTCCATGGAGCGCAGCAGGCAGTGCAGTGACCTCATAGAGGTGGACAGTGTCATAGGTAGCGACATAATGGGATCACTAAGACATTTGGACAGGTACATGAGGGGAATGGTTTAGAGGGAGATGATTCATTTGCCGGCAAATGGGAATAGTTCAGATGAATTAAAATGCACCATCCCTCCCGTAGACAACCTAGCGTAGGTTCACTAGGTTAATTCCCGGAATGGCGGGACTGTCGTATGTTGAAAGGCTGGAGCAATTAGGCTTGTATACACTGGAATTTAGAAGGATGAGGGGGGTCTTATTGAAACATATAAGATAATTAGGGGATTGGACACATTAGAGGCAGGAAACATGTTCCCAATGTTGGGGGAGTCCAGAACAAGGGGCCACAGTTTAAGAATAAGGGGTAGGCCATTTAGAACGGAGATGAGGAAGAACTTTTTCAATCAGAGAGTGGTGAAGCAGTGGAATTCTCAGCCTCAGAAGGCATTGGAGGCCAGTTCGTTGGATGCTTTCAAGAGAAAGCTGGATAGAGCTCTTAAGGATAGCAGAGTGAGGGGTATGGGGAGAAGGCAGGAACGGGGTACTGATTGAGAGTGATCAGCCATGATCGCATTGAATGGCAGTGCGTACAGGCTCGAAGGGCTGAATGATCTACTCCTGCACCTATTGTCTATTGTCTATTGTCTATTGAAACACGGCAACTTTTGTCTGAAATTTGCGTCAGGGACAGCACTAACATACAAACTGCTTTTAAATAGCCCTTGGATATTTTATTACCACAGAACTCGAGCCTTGAAATCAGGGGAATTAGACATAAATAGATATCCATATTTCTCAAAGATGCAGATTAAGCAGAAAACATTATAATTGCCTGTCACATACATTGGTCATTTTTCATAACAGTCCCTGATCATTGAAGTGTTTATTTCAGTTTCTATGAGTGCCAGGTTTGCACTGCATGATGGGAGATATGCTCTCGAATTACATGATAAATAAGCACATAAATGAAGTCTGCGTGTGTGGCAGCTTTCTCTGTGCCGCTGTGTGGACAGCCCAGACGGATGAGTTGGTCATTTACTCTCAGACCGACCATGCTGTCTGGTCTGTGAGTTTGAATTCACATCTACCTGTCACCTGGTCTGAAGTAGTTCACTACAAAATAAACTGCAGATTGAACAGTGCCACAGCTAGTGTTCACCGGCTGGAACTAATATTCCCCATTGGGAGAAACGCAAAGAACATTTAACCAACTCCCCCTTTCTCAGATCTGAAGCTGCATTTTAATTTTCAGCATTATGTGTTATTCTTTCAAGTGTATGCCAGAGAAAGTTAATTAGCATTTCTAACCTGTGTTAATTAAGAAAATAACAAGCTGATGCATCTTCAGCTGCCGTGTTTACCAGCAGCAAAATGCAGTTAATGCTCATTAAAGTTTAGATTAATTACGGATACTGAACTTGAGTTAACCCTTTAGAGTCGAACATTTGAATTATAAAGAAGGGATTCTTTGACAAGATCTGAAAAAAATGGATCATTTATTTGAGCCATGACACCAACTCCAAAGACGTACAGGTATGTAGGTTAATTGGCTGGGTAAATGTTTTTAAAAAATTGTCCCTAGTGGGTGTAGGATAGTGTTAATGTATGGGGATCGCTGGGCGGCACGGACTTAGAGGGCCGAAAAGGCCTGTTTCCGGCTGTATATATATGATATGATAACTAGATAAATGCCGAGCTAGATATTGGAAGATTGTGTTATATAGAACTAGATGGTATGTTTGTGCGAATATTGAAATCTTTCCAGATAACCAATCATTGTTACTTTTTTATATTTTATTTGGTAAGTGTACCACACCCTCTTATTCAAATGTTTTTATTTATTGATATCCTTTGCTTATTTATTCATTTATTTTTGTTGTTTTTCTTATTTTATTTTATTTATGTCGATGGTGTTGTACTGTTTTGTATATATCTCTGTGAAAAAACAAAATAAAAACTGAAGAAAATTAAAAAGAAAGGATTCTTTATTTTAGATCATATCAAATGTAAAACATCGGTGTCAGATTTAATGAGATCATGTCACTGCTTATCCGGATCCATCACTGACCACACTGATAATGGCACTGCTTATCCAGACCCATCACTGACCAAACTGATAATGTCACTGCTTATCCAGACCCATCACTGACCACACTGATAATTTCACTGCTTATCCAGACCCATCACTGACCACACTGATAATATCACTGTTTATCCAGACCCATCACTGACCACATTAACGTCACACACAGGTATGTTCTTTGTATCATTCATTCCAAGGACATCTCACATACTGTAACAACCAGCTACCCAGTTCCATCGCACGCTGCTCAGATATATTTTCACCAGTGACAACGTTGACAACATTTGCCTCGTGCTGATTGGTACGGTCGCCTCTGAACTCACTGATGGTTTCACTTCCCATCTGCGTATGATTGTGAACGCATTTGCGCTACAAATGAATACCCACATACAGAAAAATCAAGACTTAACTGTTCCTCCAAGTGCAGCGCTCTTTCCTCAGTTGTACTTCAAATATCTGCGAGGCTCTTTTGTGTAGTTCTGGTCACCATATTATAGATATGATGTCCTGTTGCCAGAGACAGTGCGGAACAGATTCACACGGATGTTATCTGGAATGGGCAGCGTTAGTTTGAAGACTGAATCAATTGGGTGGGATTGGTCTCCTTGGAGCGCAGGAGGACGAGGGGTGATCTTATAGACCTGTTTTAGACCATGAAAGGAATAGATGGAGTGGATGCTCGGATTCTCCTGCCCTGAATAGGCGAATCGAGGTCCAGAGGACATACGTTTAAGTGGAAGGGAAAACCATTGAATAGGAATCTGAGGTGTAATTTTTTCACACAATGGGTGGTGGATGTATGGAACAAACTGCCAGATGAGGAATTTGAGGCAGGGACTATCCCAAGATTTATGAAATAGTTAGACAGGTTGGGTACATGAATAGGACAGGTTTGGTGGGATATGGACCAAATGCAGACAGGTGGAACTAGTGTAGATGGGGCCTGATGGCTGGTGTGGGCAAGTTGGGCTGAAGGGCCTGATTCCACACCATATCACTCTATGACTCTATGAGTACAGGGCTGAACTGCCTCCTCTGGCACATCGTTCCACACACCCACCACCCTTTGTGTGAAAAATTACCCCTCGGGTTCCGATTAAATTTTCCCCCTCATCTTAAACCTGGGCCCCCTGGTTCCTGCTTTCCCCTCTCTGTACGTCTGCCAGATCTATTCCTCTCATTATTTTGTTCAGCTGTAGAAGATCATCCCTCATCCTCCTGTGCACCAAGGGATAAAGTACTAGTCTGCTGAACCTGTCCCTCTAGATCAGGCCCACGGGTCCGCGCTGCATTCTCGTACATCTCCTCTATCACCTTTCCAGATTGACACCATCTTTTCTGTATCATGGTGCACACAACTGATCACAATACTCCAAATGCAGACTCACCAACGTCTTATACAACGGCAACATAACCTCCGAATATCTATACACAATGCTCTGACCGAAGACGGCCAATGTTACAAAAGTCTTTTTGCCCACACTATCAACCTGTGACGCTACATTCAACACGCGATGTACCTGTCGTCCTAGATACCTCTGCTCTACAGTTAATTCACCTTTCTGCCTCGGTTGCAGTTCATCGGTACTGACACTTCTGAACTCACTGATGGTTTCACTTCCCATGTGCGTCTGATTGTGAACACACTTGCCCAACAGCTGAACATCCAGATAATGAATAATCAAGACTTAACTGCTCCTTCAAGTGCAGCGCTCTCCTCAGTCGTACTTCAAATATCTGCGAGGCCCTTTTGTGTAGTTCTGGTCACCATATTATACAAATGATGTCCTGTTGCCAGAGGCAGTGCGGAACAGATTCAACAGGATGTTATCTGGAATGGACAGCGTTAGTTTGAGGAGATTTGATCAGGTGGGATTGATCTCATTGGAGCAAGACTGCAGAGGGATGACCTTACTGAGGCTTGTAAAATTATGTCAACTATAGCAGGGTTGAGTAGATGATCACAGTTATTTCCCACGCTGGGAGAATCTAAACCTAGAGAACGTAAGTTTAATCGAAAGGGGAGAGATTTAAGGGAATTCTGAGGCCAAACCTGGAGCAGTCTATTCATTTGAGGCGGTGGGGACAGATACCATCACAGCAAATAAACAGCATTTGGACTGCCGTTTGTTTCGGATAGGAATGGAGGGATATGGGACAAATACAGGTGAATGAGATTACCCTAGATATGCATCTCGGTCTGCATGGACGAGTCGGGCCGAAGGGCCTGTTTCCCTGTTGTTCCCATGACTGGAATCAATGGTTCTGTAATCTCTCATGTGCTCTGTCATCGGTCTCCCCAGTTGTAGCCACATAGCAGACACATCACTGTCTGCACAACAGTGGCGATACTGTATTGGGTGGTGGTGTCACCAACAAAGGCGGCACACTGTTCATCTCCCTCGCAAGTGCCAACACATGCTTCACTCTCCTCAAACTAAACTCTAGCTTGGAAATCCGAGGAATTAAACGTCAATAGGTGTCCAATTTTCACAAACCTGCAGTTTAAACAGCAGCACGATATAACTGCCTGTCATATACGTTGGTCGTCTTAATATGTTTCTGATCATTGAAATGTTTCTTTCAGTTTCTATGTGTGCCAAATATATACAGCAGGAAGGCAGAAATGCTCTCTTGTATTAATTAATAAATAGGCACAGAAATACAGACTGAGTGCGTGTGAGAGCTCTCTTAAAATCACTGGAATTTAGGATGAGAGGGGATCTTGTCGAAACATATAGAATTCTGAAGAAGGGTCTCCACCCATTCCTTCTCCCAAGAGATGCTGCCTGTCCCGCTGAGTTTCTCCAGCTTTTTGTGTCTATCTTCGGTTTAAACCAGCATCTGCAGTTCCTTCTTACACATATACAATTCTTAAGGGATTGGCCAGGCAAGATGCACGAAAAATGTTCCCGATGTTGGGGGAGCCCAGAGCAGGGATCACAGTTTAAGAATAAGGGGTAGCTCAATTATTACTGAGATGAGGTAAGACTGATCTGTCGTCGGCCTCCCCAGTTGAGATGAATTGTGAATCTGTTGCATTCTCTGCCACAGAAGGCAGTGGAGGCCAATTCACAGGAGGTTTTCAAGAGTAAGTCAAATATCGCTCTTAGTGCCAATGGAATAAAGCTGTATGGGGAGAAAGCAGAAGCGGGGTATTGATTTGGGATGATCAGCCATGATCATATTGAATGGTGGTGCTGGCTCAAAAGGCCAAATGGCCTACTCCTGCAACTATTTTCCATGTTTCTCTGTTTCTAAACCATTGTGGACAGCCCAGACGGGTGAGTTGGTCATTAAGTCTCAGACCGACTTTTCTGTCAGGTTTGTGGGTTTGAATAACATCTACCTGTCAACTGGTCTGAAGTCGTTCAATAAAAAATAAACTACAGATTGAACAGAACCTCGCCTTGTGTTCACCGGCTGGAACTAATATTCCCCACTGGGTGAATGGCACAGCTCAATTGCTCAACTCTCCCTATCTCAGATCTGAAGCTGCATTTTAATTTTCAGCATTATGTGTTATTCTTAAAGTGCCGGAGAGAGGCAATTAGTATTTATATCCATTGTTAATTAAGATGAAAATCACAAATTAAAGCATCTTCACCTGCCGTGTTTACCAGCGTGGATAGAGCAGCAAGATGGAGTTAGTGCTCATTCCAGATTAGATTAATTACAGATACTGAACGTACGTTAACCGTTTAGAGTCAAACATCTGCAATAATGTAAAACACAAGTTTGTTATCCACTTTCGTATGAAATACAAAACACGGGAGTTAAGATGAAATGGAAGCATCCCAACCTGATGCATGGACACAGAAACATAGAGAAATAGAAAATAGGTGCAGGAGTGGGCCATTCGGCCCTCGAGCCTGCACCACCATTCAACATGATCATGGCTGATCATCCTAAATCAGTAACCCGTTCCTGCTTTCTCCCCATATCCCCTGTTTCCGTGACCCGAAGTGCTATATCTAACCTAAAAAACAAGTGTGATTAACATGATTTGGCTTGAAGTGGATGATCAGCCATGGTAACAAAGAATGGCGGTGCTGGCTCGAAGGGCCTAATGGCCTCCTCCTGCACCTATTTTCTATGTTTCTATGTTTCGAAGTGAATCTGTTCTCCGATCCCAGGACAGAGATCTATGGACAATTGAGGAATGTCTTACTGCACTATTTGTGCACACACCCTCCAGTTATAGAGACATGGAGTCAGAGAATCTTAGAGGCTTCGGCCCAGACTGCCCACACTGGCCAACATGTCTCATCCACACTAGTCCCATCTGCCTTCGATCGGCACATATTCCTATCAATGGCTTATCGATGCCTGTCTAAATGGTCCTTCAAGTTTGCGAGAGTATGTTTGTGTTAGCACCTTAATATAATACATTTTATAATGAGTAGCTTTAGTATCTTTGTACCTGATAGTACCTTTTATAGTCAGCTTTTCTAAGACGTGAGCAAAAACGGTCGATCAGGGCAGATCTGTAGATATTGAATACATGGACTTCAGCATTGTATTCGAGAAGGTTCCTCGTGGTAGCTTGCTCTTGAAGGTTAGATCGCATGAGACGCAAGGAGAGATAGCTGAATAGATAGCAAATTGGCTTCATGGAAGGAAGCAGAGGGTGATAGTGGAAGGTTGCTTCTCAGACTGGACGCCAGTGACTAGTGGCATGCGTCAGGGTTCGCTGCTGGGCCCGTTACTGTTTGGCATCTATATCAAAGATTTGGATGAGATCACGCAGCGGCAAGATTAGCAAGTTTGCAGATGAAACAAAAGTGGGTTGTTTTGCAGTCAGTAAAGATGGTTGTGATGAAGTGCAATAGGATCTTGATCGATTAGCCACGTGTACTGAGGAATGGTTGATGGAATTAATGCAGATAAATGTGAGAAGCATAGAAACATAGAAAATAGGTGCAGGAGGATGCCATTTGGCCCTTCTAGCCAGCACCGCCATGCATTGTGATCATGGCAGAGCATCCACAATCAGTAACCTGTGCCTGCCTTCTCCCCATATCCATTGATTCCGCTTGGCCCTGGAACTATAGCTAACTCTCTTTTAAATTCATCCAATGTGTTGGCCTCCACTGCCTTCGTAGGCAGAGAATTCCACAAATTCACAACTCTCTGGGTGAAAAAATAAATTCACCTCAGTTTTAAATGGCCTCCCCTACAATCTTAGACTGTGCCCACTTGTTCTGGACTCCCCCAACATCGGAAAAAAGTTTCCTGCATCTAGCTTCTCCAGTCCTTTTATAATTTTATCCATTTCTATATGATTCCATCTCATACATCTGAATTGCAGTGAACACAAGCCCAGTCTTTCCAATCTTTCCTCATTTGACATCCCACCATCCCGGGGATTAACCTCGTGAATCAACGCTGCACTGCCTCAATCGCAAGGATGTCCTTCCTCAAATTAGGAGACCAAAACTGCACACAATATTCCAGATGTAGTCGCACCATTCCCCTATACAAATGCAGAAGGACCTCTAAAGTCAAATCAAAGTATGGTATTGCAAAGTGAGGTATTGCATTTTGAGAAATCTAACATGGGCAGAACCGACACAGTGAATGGTAGGGTTCTGGGTAGTGTTGTAGGGCAGAGGGATCTAGGAGTGCAGGTGCACATTTCCTTGAAGGCGGAAGCACAGGTAGATCTGGTGTTGACAAAAAGGATTTTGGCACATTGGCCTTTATCAGCCAGAGTATTGAGTATGGATGTTGGGAGGTCATGTTGCAGTAATATAAGACCTTCGTGAGACTGCATTTGGAGTGTTATGTTCTGTTCTAGTTACCGTGTTATAGGAAAGACGTTGCCAAACTGGAAACTTTCCAGGTACATTTTACGAGGATAGTGCCAGTGTCTGACCTGTAGGAAGAGGTTGAGTAGGCTGGGACTCTATCCCTTGGAGCACAAGAGGAACAGGGGTGATCTTATTTAGGTGTATTTGATCATGAGAGGAATTGATCGGGTAAATGCACAGATTCTCGCCCTGAGTAGGAGAATCGAGCTCCAGAGGACATATTTTAACATGAATAGGAAAAGCTGTCATTGGAATCGGTGGTATAACTCTTTCACACAAAGGGTGGTGGATGCATGGAACAAGCTGCCAGTGGAGGTAGTTGAGGCAGGGACAATCCCAACATTTAAGAAATTGTTAGACAGATACACGAATAGGACGGGTTTGGAGGGATATGGATGAAACGGAGGCAGGTGGGAGCAGGGACATGTTGGACGGTGTGTGCAAGTTGGGTCGAAGGGCCTGTTTCCACAACGTATCACTCCATGACTCTATGAGCACCGGCCTGAAAAACCTCCTCTGGCAACTCGTTCCATTCACCCACCAAACTTTGTGTGATAAATTACCCCTCAGGTTCCGATGAAAGTTTCCCACCTCATCTTAAACCTCCGTCCCCTGGTTCTTGCTTCCCCTTCTCTGTGCAAGAATTAAAGCAGGAACTTTTCAAATTGGAAAATGGGCTGAGAAATAGCAAACGGTGTTTCTTCCAGATAAGTGTGAGGTTTTAATTTTTGAAGTAAAATCAGGGCATGATCGT
Source organism: Rhinoraja longicauda (assembly GCF_053455715.1). NCBI lineage: Eukaryota > Metazoa > Chordata > Chondrichthyes > Rajiformes > Arhynchobatidae > Rhinoraja > Rhinoraja longicauda. The sequence goes on from NW_027601320.1 coordinate 254,427, forward strand.
TACCGTGAATGGTAGTTAGCTAGAGAGTGTTGTAGAGCAAAGGGATCCATACATTAGAAGTAACTCCAGCAAGTCTGCAGATGACACAATGCTGGGTGACAGTGTGAACTGCAAAGAGGATGTTAAGAGGTTGCAGGGTGACTACGCCAGGTTGAGTGAGTGGGCAGATGCATGGCAGATGCAATATAATGTAGATAAATGTGAGGTTATCCACTTTGGCAGCATAAACAAAGAGACAGATTACTATCTCAATGGTGTCAGATGAGGTAACGGGGAAGTACAACACGACCTGGGTGTCCTTGTACACCAGTCACTGAAAGTAAGCGTGCAGGTACAGCAGGCATGGAAGAAAGATAATGGCATGTTGGCCTTCATTACGAGAGGATTTGAATAAAGGTGCAAAGAGGATCTTTTGCAGTTGTATTTTTTGGTCTCATAATTTGAGGAAGGACGTTGAGGCAGTGCGCCATATGTTCACGAGGTTAATCCCTGGGATGGCGGGACTGTCATATTAGGAAAGATTGGAAAGACTGGGCTTGTATTTACTGGAGTTTAGAAGGATGAGAGGGGATCTTATAGAGTCGTATAAAATTATAAAAGTACTGGACAAGCTAGATGTAAGAAAAATATTTCCAAAGTTGGGGGAGTCTAGTACCAGGAGCCAAAGTCTAAGAATAAAGGGGAGGCCATTTAAAACTGAGGTGAGAAGAAACTTTTTCACCCAGAGACTTGTGAATTTATGGAATTTTCTGCCACAAAAGGCAATGGAGGCCAATTCACTGGATGAATTTGAAAGAGAGTTAGACAGAACTCTAGGGGATGGTGGAATCAAGCGATATGGGGAGAAGGCAGGCACAGGTTACTGATTGTGGATGATCAGCCATGATCACCATGAATGGCGGTGCTCGCTCGAAGGGTCTAATGGCCTCCCCCTGCACCTATTTTCTATGTTTCCAAGTTTCTATGTTACATAGTTCAAAGAAAAGGGACGAAACAGGGAGGTGGGGTGGTGGAGAAGGTTTTTTGAAGCACTGTCTTCATCAATCAGTGAATAAAATTTAGAAGTTGGAAAATTATATTCAGTTCGACAAGACGTTGGTGAGGACGCACTTGGAGTAACGTGTATAATGTTTCGTCAGCATGTTTAGGAAATATGCCACTAATTTGTAAAGAGTCCTCAAAATATTTTACAACACGTTGCCAGAAAACAAGGGTCGGAGATACAGGGAAAGGCTGGGCTGCGAGGACTTTATTTCATGAAGCGCAGCAGGCAGTGGAGTGATCTCATGGAGGGGCAGGGTATCATAGGTAACATAGTAATATCAACACAAAGTCATTTGGACAGGTACATGAAGGGAATGGTTTAGAGGGAGATGATTCATATGCCGGTAAATGGGAATACTTCAGATGAACTAAAATGCACCATCCCACCCCATGAAACACGGCAGCCTTTGGCCAAACGTTGCGCCAGGTACAGCACTAACAAATATACTGCTTTTAAATGGCCCTTGGATATTCTGTTACCACAGAACTCTAACCTTGAAATCATGGGATTTGCCTGTCATATATATTGGTCATTTTTGATAACAGTCCCTGATCATTGAAGTGTTTATTTCAGTTTCTACGTGTGCCAGGTTTACACTGCATGATGGGAGATATGCTCTCTTGAATTGCATGATAAATAAGCACATAAATGAAGTCTGCGTGTGTGGCATCTTTCTCTGTGCCGCTGTGTGGACAGCCCAGACAGATGAGTTGGTCATTTACTCTCAGACCGACCTTACTGTCTGGTCTGTGGGTTTGAATTGACTTCTACCTGTCAACTGGCCTAAAGTAGTTCACTACAAAATAAACTGCAGATTGAACAGAGCCACAGCTCGTGTTCACTGGCTGGAACTAATATTTCCCATTGGGCGAAACGCACAGAACATTTACCCAACTCACCCTTTCTCAAATCTGAAGCTGCATTTTAATTTTCTGCATTTTGTGTTATTATTTCAAGTGTATGCCGGAGAGAGTTAATTAGCATTTCTAACCTGTGTTAATTAAGATGAAAATAACAAGTTAATGCATCTTCAGCTGCCGTGTTTACCAGCGTGGAGAGAGCAGCAAGATAGAGTTCGTGCTCATTAAAGTTTAGATTAATTATGGATATTGAACTTGAGTTAACCCTTTAGAGTCGAACATTTGAATTAAAAAGAAGGGATTCTTTGAGAGGATCTGGGAAAATTTGATCGTTTATTTGAGTCATGACACCAACTAGATAAATGCCGAGCTAGATATTGGAAGATTGTGTTATATGGAACTAGATGTTATGTTTGTGCGAATATTGAAATATTTCTAGATAACCAACATTGTTACTTTTTCATATTTTATTTGGTAAGTGTACCACACTGTCTTATTCAAATGTATTTATTTATTTATCTCCTTTGTTTATTTATTCATTTATTTTTGTTGTTTTTCTTATTTTGTTTTATTTATGTTCATGATGTTGTACTGTTTTGTATATATCTCTGTGAAAAATCAATAAAAACTGAAGAGAAAAAAAAGAAAGGATGCTTTATTTTACATCATATCAAATGTAAAACATCGGGTTCAGATTTAATGAGATCATGTCACTGGTTATCCAGACCCATTACTGACCACACTGATAATGTCACTGCTTATCCAGACCATTCATTGACAACACTGATAATGCCACTGCTTATCCAGACCCATCACTGACCACACTGTTAATGTTACTGCTTATCCAGACCCATCACTGACCACACTGATAATGTCACTGCTTATCCAGACCCATCACTGACCACACTGATAATGTCACTGCTTGTCCAGACCCATCGCTGACCACACTGATAATGTCACTACTTATCCAGAGAGAAAGAGAGTGAAGAGTGTGGGGAGGAAGTGGAGATGAGTGTGGGGAGAAAGGGAGCTGTGTGGGGAGAGAAAGGGGAGGAGTGGAGAGAAAGGAGGATGATTGTGGGGATGGAGGGTGGGAAGAAAGGGAGTGTGGGGAGAGGAATTTAATAGTGTGGGGAGAGAGAGGTAGTGGGGAGAGAGAGGAGGCAGGATGACCGTGGTGAGCGAGCGGGGAGTGTGGAGAGAGACGGGGAGTGTGGGGAGGAGTGTGGGGAGAAAGGTGGTTTTAGGGGACAGGGGAAGGAGGAGTGTGAGAGAGAGGGAGGAAGGTTTGTGTGGAGAGAGAGTGGGAGGAATGTGGGGATGGAGGGGGTGGAGTGGGGAAGAGGGAGAGGAGGTGGGTGTGGGAGAGAGGAAGGTGTGTGGGGTGAGAGAGAGGAAGGAGTGTTGGGGAGGAGGGGGATTGTGGAGAGAAAGGAGGAATGTGGGAATTGAGAGGGGAGGACTGTGGGGAGAGGGAGGGGAGGAGTGGGGATACGGAGGGAGAGGAGTGTGAGAGAACGGGGGGAGGGATTGTGTGGAGAGAGAAAGGATGCAGGGGGGAGTGTGGGAGAGGGAGAGGAGGTGGGTGGGGGATATAGGAAAATGTAGCAAGAGAACGGGAGGAGTGTGGGGAGAGGGGGAGGAGTGGGGAGACAGTGTGGGAGGAGTGTGAAAGAGAGGGAGGAAGGATAGTGTGGAGGGCGAGTTAGAGGAATGTGAGGATGGAGGGGAGGAGTGGGGAGAGTGAAACGAGGGTGGGGGAGGAATGTAGCGAGAGCGAGGGGTACAGGGGAAAGAGGTACAAGAGGAGTGATGGGAGAGAGTGGAGGAGTGGGGAGTGAGTGAAGGAATGTGGCAGAGAAATGGGAGGGGAGGGATAGAGGAAGGAGTGAGGCGAGAGAGGGGAGGTATGTGGGGAGAGAGAGATGGGGCAGAGAATGGACGAACGGGGGAGAGAGGTGAGGAGATAGAGGTGGAGGTGTGTGGGGAATGAGGGGGAATGTGGGGAGAGAGAGGGGGAATGGGGGAGACAGAGGGGGAGTAGTGTGGGGACACAGAATGAGAGGAGTGGTGAGTGTGTGGGGAGAAAGACAGAGTGTGGGGTGGAGAATGAGAGGAGAGTGGGGAGAGAGGGGGTGTGGAGAGAGATGGGGAGGTGTGTGGGGAGAGAGATTGGAGGTGGCAGGACAGAGGGGAGTGTCGGGAGAGAGTGGGGAGGAGTGTGGAGAGAGGGGAGGAGATGGGAAGTCAGACGGTCAGAAAATTGGGGAGAGAGACGGGGGATCGGTATGGGAGAGAGAGAATGGACGGAGGGGGAGGGAGAGAGGCAGAGAGAGTGAGGAGTGTTGGGGAGACGCATTATATGTTACTCACATGTATGCAGGAGAAAGATATTTATTCATTTTAACCACTGCCTATTAAAATGAAAATAACAAATAAAAAAGTCTGCACCGGCCAACGTGGATAGAACAGCAAGATGCAGTGAGAGCTCATTAGAGATGAGATTAATTACTGATAGTGTCACTGCTTATCCAGACCCATCACTGACCACACTGATGGTTTCACGTCTCATCTGCTTATGATTCTGAACGCATTTGCGCTACAAATGAATACCCATAAACAGAAAAATCAAGACTTAACTGTTCCTCCAAGTTCCAGCGCTTTCCTCAGTTGTACTTCAAATATCTGCGAGGCCCTTTTGTGTAGTTCTGGTCACCATATTACAGATATGATGTCCTGTTGCCAGAGACAGTGCGGAACAGATTCACCAGGATGTTATCTGGAATGGACAGCGTTAGTTTGAAGACAGAATCAATTGGGTGGGATTGTTCTCCTTGGAGCGCAGGAGGACGAGGGGTGATCTTATAGACATGGTTTAGATCATGAAAGGAATAGATGTAGTGGATGCTCGGATTCTCCTGCCCTGAATAGGCGAATCGAGGTCCAGAGGACATACGTTTAAGTTGAAGGGAAAATCATTGAATAGGAATCTGAGGGGTAACTTTTTCACACAATGGGTGGTGGATGTGTGGAACAAACTGCCAGATGAGGAATTTGAGGCAGGGACTATCCCAACATTTATGAAATAGTTAGACAGGTTGGGTACATGAATAGGACAGGTTTGGTGGGATATGGACCAAATGCAGACAGGTGGAACTAGTGTAGATGGGGCCTGATGGCTGGTGTGGGCAAGTTGGGCTGAAGGGCCTGATTCCACACCATATCACTCTATGACTATGAGTACAGGGCTGAACTACCTCCTCTGGCACCTCGTTCCACACACCCACCACCCTTTGTGTGAAAAATACCCCTCAGGTTCAGATTAAATTTCACCCCCTCATCTTAAACCTGCTCCCCATGGTTCCTGCTTCCCCTTCTCTGTGCGTCTGCCAGATCTATTCCTCTCATTATTTTGTTGATCTGTAGAAGATCATCCCTCATCCTCCTGCATCAAGAGATATAGGCCTCGGTTGCAGTTCATTGGTACCGACACTTCAGAACTCACTGGTGGTTTCACTTCCCATGTGCGTCTGATTGTGAACACACTTGCACGACAGCTGAACATCCAAACAAAGAATAGCCAAGACTTAACTGCTCCTCCAAGTGCAGCGCTCTCCTACGTCGTACTTCAAATGTCTGCGAGGCCCTTTTGTGTAGTTCTGGTCACCATATTATACAAATGATGTCCCGTTGCCAGAGGCAGTGCGGAACAGATTCATCAGGATGTTATTTGGAATGGACAGCGTTAGTTTGAGGACAGATTTGATCGGGTGGGATTTATCTCATTGGAGCAAGAATGCAGAGGGATGACCTTACTGAGGCTTGTAAAATTATGTCAACTATAGCAGGGTTGAGTAGATGGTCACAGTTATTTCCCAGGCTGTGAGATTCTAAACCCAGAGAACTTACGTTTATTCGAAAGGGGAGAGGTTTAAGGGAATTCTGACTTCAAATATGCAACAATCTTTTCATTTGAGGCGGTGGGGATAGATACCATCACAGCAAATAAACAGCATTTAGACAGCCGTTGTTTCGGATAGGAATGGAGGGATATGGGACAAATACAGGTGAATGAGATTACCGTAGATATGCATCTCGGTCCGAATGGACGAGTCGGGCCGAAGGGCCTGTTTCCCTGCAGTTCCCATGACTGGAATCAGCGGTTCTGTAATCACTAATGTGCTCTGTCATCGGCCTCCCCAGTTGTAGCCACATAGCAGACACATCACTGACTGCACAACAGTGGCGATACTGTATTGGGTGGTGGTGTCACCAACAAAGGAGGCACATTGTTCATCTCCCTCACAAGTGTCCAACAGGTGCTTCACTCTCCTCAAACTAAACTCTAGCCTAGAAATCCGAGGAATTACACGCCAACAGGTGTCGAATTTTCTCAAACCTGCAGTTTAAACAACAACACGATATAACTGCCTATCATATGCGTTGGTCGTTTTAATATGTCTCAGATCATTGAAGTGTTTCTTTCCGTTTCTATGTGTGCCAAATATATACAGCAGGAAGGGAGAAACGCTCCGTATTAATTAATAAATAGGCACAGAAATACAGACTGAGTGTGTGTGAGAGCTCTCTTGAATTAACTGGAATTTAGGATGAGAGGTGATCTTGACGAAACATATAGAATTCTGAAGAAGGGTCTCCACCCATTCCTTCTCCCAAGAGATGCTGCCTGTCCCGCTGAGTTACTCCAGCTTTTTGTGTCTATGTTCTGTTTAAACCAGCATCTGCAGTTCCTTCTTACACATATACAATTCTTAAGGGATTGGAGAGGCTAGATAGAGGAAAAATGTTCCCGATGCTGTGGGAGTCCAGAACAGGGATCACAGTTTACGAATAAGGGGTAGCTCAATTATTACTGAGATGAGGAAAAACTGAACTGTCGTCGGCCTCCCCAGTTGAGATGAATTGTGAATCTGTGGAATCTGAGGGGTAATTTTTCACATAAAGCATGGTGGGTGTGTGGAACGAGCTGCCAGAGGAGGTAGCTCAAACCTGTACCCATAGAGTCATAGAGTGATATGGTGTGGAAACAGGCCCTTCGGCCCAACTTGCCCACTCCAGCCAAAATGCCACATCTACACTAGTCCCACCTGTCTGCATTTGGTCCATTTCCCACCAAACCTGTCCTATTCATGCACCTGTCTAACTGTTTCATGAATGTTCGGATAGTCCCTGCCTTAAATACCTCCTCTGGCAGTTTGCTCCATTCATCCAACACCCACTGTGTGAAAATGTTACCCCTCAGATTCCTATTCAATCATTTCCCCTTCACCTTAAACGTATGTCCTCTAGACCTCGATTCTCCTAATCAGGGCAGGAGAAGCTGAGCATCTACCCGGTCTGTTCCTTTCATGATCTAAAGCATGTCTATAAGATCACCCCTCATCCTCCTGCGCTCCAAGGAGACCAATCCCACCCAATTGATTCTGTCTTCAAACTAACGCTGTCCATTCCAGATAACATTCTGGTGAATCTGTTCCACACTATCTCTGGCAACACGACATTGTTTCTATAATATGGTGACCAGAACTACACAAAATGGCCTCGCGATATTTGAAGTACGACTGAGGAGAGCGCTGCACTTGGAGGAACAGTTAAGTCTTGATTTTTCTGTATTTTGGTGTTCATTTGTAGTGCAAGTGTGTTCAGAATCAGACGCAGATGGGAAGTGAAACCATCAGCGAGTTCAGAGGTGTCCGTGCCAATCAGCACGAGGCAAATGCTGTCAAAGGTGTCAATGGTGAAAATATATCTGAGCAGCGTGCGATGGAACTGGGTAGCTGGTTGTTACAGTATGTGAGATGTTCTTGGATTGGATGATACAAAGAACATACCTGTGCGTGACGTTAATTCAGGATTCAGGATTCAGGATATCTTTATTTGTCATCCAAAAAACATTTTTTTTGGACGAGATTTCGTCAGTCATGTGTCTGGATAAGCAGTGACATTATCAGTGTGGCCAGTGATGGGCCTGGGTAAGCAGTGACATTGTCAACGTGGTCAGTGATGGGTTTGGATAAGCAGTGTCATTATTAGCGTGGTCAGTGATGGGTCAGGATAAGCAGTGACCTGATCAGTGTGGTCAGCGATGGTGAGTAATTGTGCTATGCCATTCATCCAGTGGGGACTATTAGTTCCAGCCGGTGAACACAAAGCGAGGTTCTGTTCAATCTGCAGTTTATTTTTTTATTGAACTACTTCAGACCAGTTGACAGGTTGATGCTAATTCAAACCCACAGACATGACAGCAAAGTCGTTCTGAGCGTTAATGACCAACTCATCCGTCTATGCTGTCCACAGTGGTTTCGAAACATAGAAACAAAGAAAATACTTGCAGGAGTAGGCCATTTGTCCTTTTGAGCCCGCACCGCCATTCAACATGATCATGGCCGACCATCCTAAATCAGTACCCCGTTCCTGATTTCTCCCCGTGCAACTTTATTCCGTTAGCCCTGAGAGCTATATCTGACTCTCCCATGAAAACCTCATGTGAATTGACCTCCACTGCCTTCTGTGGCAGAGATTTCCACAGATTCACAATTCATCTCAACTGGCGAGGCCGACGACAGATCAGTTTTTCCTCATCTCAGTAATAATTGAGCTACCCCTTATTCGTAAACTGTGATCCCTTTTCTGGACTCCCACAACATCGGGAATATTTTTCCTGTATCTAGCCTGTCCAATCCCTTAAGATATGTATATGTGTAAGAAGGAACTGCAGATGCTGGTTTAAATAGAAGATAGACACAAAAAGCTGGAGTAACTCAGCGGGACAGGCAGCATCTCTTGGGAGAAGGAATGGGTGGAGACCCTTCTTCAGAATTCTACATGTTTCGACAAGATCCCCTCTCATCCTAAATTCCAGTGAATTTAAGAGAGCTCTCACACGCACTCAGTCTGTATTTCTGTGCCTATATATGAACTAATTCAAGAGAGCGTTTCTCGCTTCCTGCTGTGTATAACTGACACACAGAGAAACTGAAAGAAACACTTCAATGATCAGAGACATATTAAAATGACCAACGTATATGACAGGCAGTTATATCATTTTGTTGTTTAAACTGCAGGTGTGAGAACTTTCGACACCTATTTACGTTTAATTCCTCGGATGTCCAGGCTAGAGTTTAGTTTGAGGAGAGTGAAGCACCTGTTGGACACTTGTGAGGGTGATGAACAATGTGCCTCCGTTGTTGGTGACACCACCACCCAATACAGTATCGCCACTGTTGTGCAGTCAGTGATGTGTCTGCTATGTGGCTACAACTGGGGAGACCGATGACAGAGCACATTAGAGATAACAGAACCTCTGATTCCAGTCATGGGAACAGCAGGGAAACAGGTCCTTCGGCCCGACTGCAGACCGAGATGCCTATCTACGGTAATCTCATTCACCTGTATTTGTCCCATATCCGTCCATTTCCATCCGAAACAAATGGCTGTCCAAATGCTGTTTATTTGCTGTGATGGTATCTGTCCCCACCGCCTCAAAAGAAAATATTGTTCCATCGTTGAAGTCAGAATTCCCTTAAATCTCTCCCCTTTCAATTAAACGTACGTTCTCTAGGTTTAGATTCTCCCAGCCTGGGAAATAACTGTGACCATCTACTCAACCCTGCTGCAGTTGACATAATTTTACATGCCTCAGTAAGGTCGTCCCTCTGCATTATTGCTCCAATGAGATCAATCCCACCTGATCAAATCTGTCCTCAAACTAACGCTGTCCATTCCAGATAACATCCTGGTGAATCTGTTCCGCACTGCCTCTGGCAATAGGACATCATTTGTGTAATATGGTGACCAGAACTACACAAAAGGGCCTCGCAGATATTCGAAGTACGACTGAGGAGAGCGCTGCACTTGGAGGAGCAGTTAAGTCTTGATTATTCTTTATTTGGATGTTCACCTGTAGTGCAAATGTATTCAAAATCAGACGCACATGGGAAGTGAAACCATCAGTGAGTTCAGAAGTGTCAGTACCGCTGACCTGGAACCGAGGCAGAAAGGTGAATGAACTGTAGAGCAGAGCGATCTAGGACGACAGGTACATCGTGTATTGAATGTAGCGTCACGGGTTGATAGTGTGGTCAAAAAGACTTTTGTAACATTGGCCGTCTTCGGTCATAGCATTGTGTATAGATATACGGAGGTTATGTTGCCGTTGTGTAAGACGTTGGTGAGGCCGCATTTGGAATATTGTGTTCTGTTGTGGGCACCATGATACAGGAAAGATGGTGTCAATCTGGAAAGGTGATAGAGGAGATTTACGAGGATGTTACCAGGAACAGTGGGCCTGATCTGGAGGGACAGGTTCAGCAGGCTGGTACTATATCCCTTGGTGCATATATGCTAGTACTATATCCCTTGGTGCATATAGGCTAGTACTATATCCCTTGGTGCATATAGGCTAGTACTATATCCCTTGGTTCATATAGGCTAGTACTATATCCCTTGGTGCATATATGCTAGTACTATATCCCTTGGTGCATATAGGCGAGTACTATATCCCTTGGTTCATATATGCTAGTACTATATCCCTTGGTGCATATAGGCTAGTACTATATCCCTTGGTTCATATAGGCTAGTACTATATCCCTTGGTGCATATAGGCTAGTACTATATCCCTTGGTGCATATAGGCTAGTACTATATCCCTTGGTGCATATAGGCTAGTACTATATCCCTTGGTGCATATAGGCTAGTACTATATCCCTTGCTGCAGGAGGATGAGGGATGATCTTCTACAGCTGGACAATATAATGAGAGGAATAGATCTGGTAGATGCACAGAGAAGGGGAATCAAGAACCAGGGGGCTAGGTTTAAGATGAGGTGGGGGGGGGGGTTTAATCGGAACCTGAGGGGTATTTTTCACACAAAGGTTGGGGGGGTGTGGAACGAACTGCCAGAGGAGGTAGTTCAGCCCTGTACTCATAGAGTCATAGAGTGATATGGTGTGGAATCAGGCACTTTGGCCCAACTTGCCCACACCAGCAAACAGGCCCCATCTACATTAGTTCCACCTGTCTGCATTTGGTCCATATCCCACCAAACCTGTCCTATTCATGTACCCAACCTGTCTAACTGTTTCACAAATATTGGGATAGCCCCTGCCTCAAATACCTCCTCAGGCAGGTTGTTCCATACATCCACCACCCAT
>NW_027601320.1:266003-291849 GCF_053455715.1 Rhinoraja longicauda
AAAGGTCAAGTACCTGGGCCGTAACAAATCCCAGGAAGGACGGTAACTGGATGGACAACGTAAGTCAGGGATCTTGGCCGCCCCAAGGCCAAATACAAAAAAAGAAATTATGCAGTTCTTGGGTATGGCCAACTATTGCCGCCAGTGGATCGCAAGTTATGCTGAAATGACAGCTCCACTGCTGCAACTGATATATGACCAACCTATGGCTGCAAGGGAAAGAATTCAGTGGACCGAAGAGGGAGAACAGGCATTTAAAAGGGTCAAGCACGCGCTAGTCTCCTCAACCGTTTTGGCACTGCCAAATTCAGAGAAACCATTCGGCCAGACGGTGGACAGTAAGAACGGATATATGACATCGGTCTTGCTACAAGAACACGGGGGAAAGATGAGGCCAGTGGCATACTATTCTACGAAACTGGACCAGGTGGCGCAAGCACTGCCAACTTGCCTGCAAGCAGTTATTGCGGCGTCCTTCGCGGTGCAATCCTCCGCCACCATAGTATTGTACAGGACCTTAACACTGCGGGTCCCACACGCGGTCGCAGTACTGTTGTTACAACAAAAAATCTCATATCTTTCACCGGCAAGACACCTTTCTTGCATGGCAGTACTGCTATCACAACCTAACCTGACAATCGTGCGATGTACTATGCTGAATCCGGCCACCCTGCTGCCAACCGAAGCGGACGGAGAACCACACAGCTGTTTGGAAGAAACGGACAAACTGATCATGCCACGTCCTGACCTGAAAGACGTGGCGCTGAAGGATCCGGACCTAACTCTGTATATTGACGCGTCATGCAAAAAGAATGATATTGGAGAAAATATGACGGGATAACATATAACATATAACATATAACAACTACAGCATGGAAACAGGCCTGTCCGGCCCTACCAGTCCACGCCGACCATTCTCCCTGACCTAGTCTCATCTACCTGCACTCAGACCATAACCCTCTAATCCCCTCTTATCCATATACCTATCCAATTTACTCTTAAATAATAAAATCGAGCCAGCCTCCACCACTTCCGCCGGAAGCCCATTCCATACAGCCACAACCCTCTGAGTGAAGAAGTTCCCCCTCATGTTACCCCTAAACCTTTGTCCCTCAATTCTGAAGCTATGTCCCCTTGTTGGAATCTTCCCCACTCTCAAAGGGAAAAGCCTACCCACGTCAACTCTGTCCGTCCCTCTCAAAATTTAAAAAACCTCTATCAAGTCCCCCCTCAACCTTCAACGCTCCAAAGAATAAAGACCCAACCTGTTCAACCTCTCTCTGTAGCCTAAATGCAGAAACCAAGGCAACATTCTAGTAAATCTCCTCTGTACCCTCTCCATTTTGTCGACATCCTTCCTATAATTTGGCGACCAGAACTGCACACCATACTCCAGATTCGGCCTCACCAATGCCCTGTACAATTTTAACATTACATCCCAACTTCTATACTCGATGCTCTGATTTATAAAGGCAAGCATACCAAACGCCTTCTTCACCACCCTATCCACATGAGATTCCACCTTCAGGGAACAATGCACAGTTATTCCCAGATCCCTCTGTTCCACTGCATTCCTCAATTCCCTACCATTTACCCTATACGTCCTATTTTGATTTGTCCTACCAAAATGCAGCACCTCACACTTATCAGCATTAAACTCCATCTGCCATCTTTCAGCCCACCCTTCCAAAAGGCCCAAGTCTCTCTGTAGACTTTGAAAATCTACCTCACTATCAACTACTCCACCTATCTTAGTATCATCTGCATATTTACTAATCCAATTTGCCACACCATCATCCAGATCATTAATGTAAATGACAAACAACAGTGGACCCAACACAGATCCTTGGGGCACTCCACTAGACACTGGCCTCCAACCTGACATACAATTGTCAACCGTTACCCTCTGGTATCTCCCATTCAGCCATTGTTGAATCCATCTTGCAACCTCACTATTAATACCCAACGATTTAACCTTCTTAATCAACCTTCCATGTGGAACCTTGTCAAATGCCTTACTGAAGTCCATATAGACAACATCCACAGCCTTGCCCTTATCGGATATGCGGTCGTTGATGACACAAGGATCATCAGGGCCGAAGCACTACCTAAGCACTTCTCAGCGCAAGCCGCTGAGCTAGTAGCCCTCATTGGCGAAGGGGAGGGGATTAAACATTTACACCGATAGTGCATATGCCTTCTCCACTGTCCACGTTTTCGCAGCACAATGGCGTAACCGTGGCATGGTCACCTCTGCAGGCAAACCCATTTTACATAAAGGCTTGATCCTGGACCTGTTGGAGGCAGTTTCGCTACCCGCAGCTGTAGCAATCTGCAAATGCGCCGCCCATACTAAAGGGACCGACCAAGTAACCAAGGGAAACTACCGGGCGGACCAGGCAGCGAAAGAAACAGGAGGGCGAGAACTGGAGGCAAAGGAGGCTTTTGGGCTAGAATTACAAGAAGTAGATCATGAAGTGCTACGATGTATGCAAAAAGTCGCTCCTCCTACCGAAAAAAGCAAATGGGCAAAAGGACAAAGTGGGGAGGACGAACTATGGAGGAATGATGAGGGAAAACTAATCTTACCAAAATCACTATTTAAATATGCATGTTTAATGAGCCATGGGGTAACCCATGTCTCAACAGGAGGAATAATACAAATCGTGGACAAAATATTCCAAACCTACGGCTTCACAAATTTTGCAAAGAAATACTGTGAGACATGCGAGATATGTGCCAGATACAATCCACAAGGGGGGTTGAAGCAAGCACCAGGCAAAGCACCACAACCAAATTGTCCTTTTCAAAATTTAAACATGGACTATATAAAATTGAGTCCTGCACAAGGGAAAAAGTACTGCCCGGTGATAATTGACGTTTTCTCTAGGTGGGTAGAGGTCTTCCCCACGGCCAACGCAGATGCGTTGACAGTGGCGAAGGCCCTTCTAAGGGATATCATCCCCCGATTTGGAATCCCAGAAAAGTTATATAATGATAATGGTAGTCACTTCGTCAATGAGATAATAGCAAAACTAAGTAGTGCCCTAAATATACAGGTAAAACACCATTGTTCGTGCCATCCCCAATCGGCAGGATTGGTGGAAGGAACAAACGGGACTATCAAAAGCAAATTGCGAAAGGCCATGGCAGAAACAGGGTTCTCCTGGATGGACTGCCTATCCCTCGTATTATTAAATATAAGAATGATACCGAGCGTAAGGGGAATCTCCCCATATGAAATATTATATGGGAAACCCTTCCAATATCCCATCTTCCAGAAACTAACCGAAACAGTACACCGAGGAGACACCTGCGGACTATATGCGAAAGTTATTAATAACCAAATCTCATGTGTTAAGGAACCTGACCAGCCTGGAACAGGAAAACCAAGGGTTCGAGAAGGTTGTGAAACCAGGCGACTGGGTGTTTATCAAGGTCATCAAAAGAAAAAGGAGGTCAAGCCCTCGGTGGGACGGACCTTACCAAGTTCTGATCACCACACCAACGGCCGTAAGGAATGCGGAGAGACCAACGTGGGTACACATAACACATTGTAAACGAATGAAGGTAAACTCTGAGAACGAAAGGGAACAAGAGAATTAGTGACGGCTGACGGCCTACCAGGGCCCAGTAACGACTAAAACCCGAGTAACATGTCGTAACCAGAAAAAGAAAATGAAAAAATCAATCATAAAATGGATTTGGACGACTAGTCTTTGTATGGTTGTAAATGGATGGGATTACGTTATAAAACTTAAGGAAGATGAAACAGGCACCTTCCATATTGACCCATGTAAAGAGTACCCCGGAATGTGGTGTGCCGAAAGAGCCTATGGCACCGATGGAACATACGTGTGCAGAGTCCCGTGACGCACCTGGGATCAGGTTTTCCAACACTCTCTCAATGGGGGCTACCAAGGGTGGGGAATGTCTGACGGAACAGACTTACACAGCAGATGGTCCCTGGTGGTAGCCTCCACACACCTCCATCGAAAGAATTGGAAAACCATCGTGACAATAAAGAAGCCCAAACAACAGGACATAGGCAACTACTTCCTTTGTGTAGATGCAAGGATGCAGGATCCATGTTGCAAATTCAGAATAGAAGTCGGGAAAGGGAGTAAGACAGGGGTCACGCCCACCCCGAAACCAATAGGACCTGAAGAGAGGATTATAAAAATAATTCCAATAAAAGACCTAAAAAAAATCCTTGGAGGTAGAAATGGGATACGCAGACGAAAATGCCTGGCTGGAATGGATGAGGTACACGGCAAAAACATTGGGACAAAGTGATTGCTATGCCTGTGCGTCGGCCAAACCACAACTCATCCCCACCCCATTCCCCCTGAATTTTAGCAACTCGCCAGGAGGGGTGACATGCATGCTGTCCCTGTTCACGGGGAAGGAAGCACCAACAAATAAAAACTGCTCAGACCTACATTACCTGTTCCCGGCAGTACTGAAAGACATGGTCCCACCACCATTCACCATCCCGATAGGGGGAGGATTTAATTGCTTCTCTAGGTGGAGTATAGAAGGAAAGGAATTGGGAAACGTGGGGAACTGTGTAGCTACGGTAGAGGTTTCCGGAGTCGGACCAACTACGGGCCCAAGTCCTCTGCTGGGATTAGACGTCACACTTCTGACCCGACAAGAAGTTGGGAGAGCAGATGCATGGTGGTACTGTGGAGGTAGAGTATTGAGCAAATTTACCCAAGGACTGGAAGGGAACGTGCACAATGACCCAGCTGATAATGCCCTTCACCGTAGTAACCCTAAGGAGGGGCAAGGGGAGAGAGGACCCGGGAAGGATGGAATCAGGAAAAAGAATAAAGCGGGAATTAATTAAGGGATCATTCGACGCACACATCTACATTGATGAAATCGGGATCCCTAGGGGGTCCCAGATGAGTTCAAGGCCCGAAATCAGATAGCCGCTGGGTTTGAGTCAGTCTTTTTCAGGTGGTCAACCACTAATAAGAATATAGACTGGATTAACTATCTGTATCACAATCAACAGCGGTTTATTAACTATACAAGAGACGCCATAAAAGGCATAGCCGAACAATTGGACCAAACTAGCCTAATGGCCTGGCAAAATCGGATGGCCTTAGACATGTTATTAGCAGATAGAGGATGCGTGTACGTCATGTTTGGCTCATCATGCTGCACCTTCATTCCAAATAATACTGCCCCGGACGGCTCCGTCTCCAGGGCCTTGGCTGGGTTAACATCGCTGGCGGAGGAGCTAGGCGAGAACTCCGGGGTAGACACTTCATGGACAAGGTTCCTTGAGAACTGGTTCGGGAAATGGAAAAATATTGTCATTTCTGCACTAACATCCTTCATAGTGATTACAGGAATGTTAGCCGGATGAGGATGCTGTATAATTCCCTGTGTTCGAGGGTTGTCTCAAAGACTAATAGAAACAGCCCTTACCAAGAAAATGCAGATGATGTACGAGTTGGTTCCTCAGAAAGGGATTGAGGAAGAAGAAGTGGACATTGACAAAAGGGATACCTTCATGGCCTGAACGGACCCCCGCGGATGAACAGATTGCATAAAGTCAAAAGAAAGTGCAATGTTGTGATGGAACCGGGGAGGCGTTCGGGACGGGGGAATTTTTAGAAATTGTTAATAAATTGTTGGATAATTGTATAAACAGCAGGAAAATGATATATATATAAAAAAAATCATTCCTATAGTTATCGGGGACTGTACCTTTAAGAATAATGTATGGACAAGCAGATGCTTGTTCGTAGACTTTGCTCACTTCTATTAGGTGCTAACTGTAGTTTTGTACTTTGCATACATGCATGAGCAGATTGATTAAGTTGTACTTTGCATACCTGCATGATGATTAAGTTGTGTTGCATACCTGCATGATGATTAAGTTGTGTTACATACTTGCATGATGGGATTAAGTTGTGTTCAATACATCTTTGTTTATTCCATGGTATAAAGAAATGAGGGGGGCAATGCTGAGTTAGGTAGACTTGTTCAGACTCCTGTACTCTGTGCAATCCTCTCTCATATATTAAACATTCAGTTGGATCTAAATTGCTGTGACAGTCGTTTGTTGGGAAAATATTTCTAACAATTTAATAGGTTAATTCCCGGAATGGCGGGACTGTCATATGTTGAACAATTGGAGCGACACAGGAATTTAGAAGGATGAGAGGGGATCTTATCGAAACATACAAGATTATTAAGGGGTTGGACACGTTAGAGGCAAGAAGCATGTTCCCAATGTTGGGGGAGTCCAAAACCAGGAGCCATAGTTTAAGAATAAGGGGTAGGCGTTTAGAACGGAGATGAGGAAAAACCTTTTCAGAGAGTTGTAAATCTGTGGAATTCTCTGCCTCAGATGGCAGTGGAGGTCAATTCTCTGAATGCATTCAAGAGAGAGCTAGACAGAGCTCTTAAGAATAGCAGAGTCAGTGGGTATGAGGAGAAGGCAGGAACGGGGTACTGATTGAGAATGATCAGCCATGATCATATTGAATGGTGGTACTGGCTAGAAGGGCCGAATGGCCTCCTCCTGCGTCTATTGTCTATTGTTAACTCGTTCAGTATCCATAATGAATCTAAACTTTAATGAGCACTAACTCCATCTTGCTGCTCTATCCACGCTGGTAAACACGGCAGCTGAAGATGCGTTAACTTGTTATTTTCTTCTTAATTAACACAGGTTAGAAATACTAATTAACTCTCTCCGGCATACATTTGAAAGAATAAAACATAATGCTGAAAATTAAAATGCAGCTTCAGATCTGAGAAAGGGGGAGATGGTTAAATGTGCTGTGTACTTCGCCCATTGGGGAATATTAGTTCCAGCCGGTGAACACTAGCTGTGGCTCTGTTCCATCTGCAGTTTATTTTGTGGTGAACTACTTCAGACCTGGTGACAGGTAGATGTGAATTCAAACACACAGACCAGACAGTAAGGTCGGTCTGAGAGTAAATGACCAACTCATCCGTCTGGGCTGTCCACACAGCGGCACAGAGTAAGCTGCCACACACGCAGACTTCATTTATGTGCTTATTTATCAAGTCATTCAAGAGAGCATATCTCCCATCATGCAGTGCAAACCTGGCACCCGTAGAAACTGAAAATAGCACTTCAATGATCAGGGACTGTTATTAAAAATCACCAATGTATATGACAGGCAATTAAATGTTTTCTGCTTAATCTGTATCTTTGAGAAATGTGGACATCTATCGATGTATAATTCCCTTGATTTCAAGGTTAGAGTTCAGTTGTAATATAATATCCAAGGGCCATTTAAAAGCAGTTTGTCTGTTAGTGCTGTGCCTGGCGCAAATTTTGAGACAAAGGTGCCGTGTTTCATGGGGAGGGATGGTGCATTTTAGTTCATCTGAATTATTCCCATTTGCCGGCATATGGATCATCTCCCTCTAAACCATTCCCCTCATGTACCTGTCCAAATGTCTTAGTGTTCCCATTATGACGCTACCTATGACACTATCCACCTCTATGAGGTCACTGCACTGCCTGCTGCGCTCCATGGAATAAAGTCCTGGCGATCCCAACATTTCCCTGTAGCTCCGACCCTTGTTTCCTGGCAACGTGTTGGAAAATATTTTCTGCACTCTTTGAAAATTAGTGGCATATTTCCTAAACATGGTGACGAAAGATTATACACGTTACTCCAAGTGCGTCCTCAACAAAGTCTTGCCCAACTGAACATAACTTTCCAACTTTTACATTTTATTCACTGGCTGATGAGGACAGTGGGCCCAAAAAAACCTTTTCCACCACCCTATCCTCCTGTTACGTCCCTTTTCTTGCAACAATGTACTTTTATTATGAGATCCCTCTGCTCTACAACACTACCCAGCTAACTACCATTCGCGGTGAAGATCATGCCCTGGCTGGTCTTCCCTAATTTAAAATCTCACACATCTGCAAGAAACACTATTTGAAATTTCTCAGCCCACTTTCCATTTTGAAAAAGTTCCTGCTTTAATCCTTGCCAACCATTTCCAATGCCTGTGATACCACCTACTTCAGTGTCAACTGCAAACTTAGTCCGTTAGATTCTCAGGCAACTCATTGACACAGATGACAAACAACAATGAGCGCAGCACCAATCCCTCAGACAGACCACCACTCCTTGACCAATGAATGAAACTGTACCATATGCCTCTTTACAACTGTCCACTGCCGTTATCACATTCAGGGAGCTGTGAACCTGGATCGCAAGATACCTTTATACATCACTGATGTTAAGGGTCATGCCATTAATTATATAGTTTGAACTCACATTTGACCTCCCAAATTGCAACATCTCTCATTTGCTCAGAATAATCTGCATCTGTGATTTCCCCCACCCCTCCCATCTCTCTACTTGATCTATACGTCACTGAATACTGAGACAGCCTCCCTAACATTCCACAACCCCAGAAATCTTGGTGTCATCCGCAAACTTACAAAGCAACCCGAGTATATTCACGCCCAAGTCATTTATGTGTATCACAAACAGCAGAGGTCCCAGCACAGATCCCTGTGTATCACTACAGGTCACAGACCTCCAGCCTGAATATTGCCCTTCCACCACAACCCTCTGTCTTCTATCATTCAGACAGTTCTGAATTCATGCGACCAAGTCACTGTTAACCCCGTGTGCCTTCACCTCCTGGAACGGTCTACCAAGGGAGACTTTGTCAAAGGTCCGGATAAGCAGTGATATTATCAGTGTGGTCAGTGATGGGTCTGGATAAGCAGTGGCATTATCAGTGTGGTCAGTGATGGGTCTGGATAAGCAGTGACATTATCAGTGTGGTCAGTGATGGATCTGGATAAGCAGTGACATTATCAGTGTGGTCAGTGATGGGTCTGAATAAGCAGTGACATTCTCAGTAATTAATCTCATCTGTAACGAGCTCTCACGGCATCTTGTTGTTCTATCCACGTTGGCGGGTGCAGACGTATTTATTTGTTATTTTCACTTTAATAGGCAGCGGTGATAATGAGTCGTTAACGTTCTGCGGGACACGATTGAAAGAATAACACATTATGCGTCTCTCCCAACACTCCTCACTCTCTCTCTCTCTTCCTCCTCCCATTCTCTGTCCTCTCTCTCTCCCCACTTTTCCGATTCTGCTTTCCCACCTCCTCCCCTCTCTCCACACTCCTCCCCACTCTCACCCCACACTCCCATCTGTCATGCCACACTCCTCCAATCTCTCTCCCCATACACATCCCCCTCTCTCCCCCACATGCCTCCCCATCTCTCTCCCCACGCACACCCCCTCTCTGCCCACACTCCTACGCCTCACATTCCCCACACTCCCCTATCTCTCCCCATGCTCCACCGCACTCTCTATCCCCATTCCTCTCATTCCCACACTACTCCCCTTCTCTTTCCCACACACCTCCTCCACTCCCCAATCCCCCCCTGTTTGTCATGAGGTCATAACTGATAGTAGAATTAGAGAGGGGAGAGAGAGAGAGAGAGAGAGGGGTGTGTGAGAGAGAGAGGGGGTATGGGGGGAGAGGGGGAGGGGAGAGAGGGAGGAGAGGGTGAGAGAGGACAGGAGAGGAGAGAGAGAGGTGGGTCTCCTAAGAGTGTATCCCTTTGTGCGTCGATAAGGCCTTTAATGAACCGACTTGTTAGATGGAACCGCCTCTGTACTCCGAGCTGGTTTATTTTGTGTCTATGCTTATCTGAGGAAAGTCAGACATAGGCTACAAGTCTCGCACAGAATGTCTTCGTACACACCCTCGTGGGTGTATAGAACGGGCTGTCAGAGGCATGTACTGGTGCAACGTTTAAGACACATTTAGACATGTACGTGGATGGGACGGGTTGAGAGAGATATGGGGCAAACGAGGGCAGGTGGGACTGGGATAGACGGGGCAAGTTGCATTGGAATG
The DNA here is from genome assembly GCF_053455715.1 of Rhinoraja longicauda. Classification (NCBI taxonomy): domain Eukaryota; kingdom Metazoa; phylum Chordata; class Chondrichthyes; order Rajiformes; family Arhynchobatidae; genus Rhinoraja; species Rhinoraja longicauda. Next base: position 275,908 of record NW_027601320.1, read on the forward strand.
GGCGAGTTGGGCCGGATATTTCCGTGCTGCACGACTCCATGACGCTGTGACTTTTAAATGTATTCTTATATAGTGCACGGGGTAGAGAAAGAGGGGACAGAGAGAGAGGGGAGAGAGAGAGAGGAGAGGGAGAGCGAGGGGTAATAAATATTAGCTTAATATATTGTAAATTTTGTTCTCAAGTGGATGGGGGGTGTCATGGTATCAAATATTAGTTTAGTTTATTATTGTAAATTTATGAAAATGAAGTGGAGAGGGGGAGAGAGAGGGGGAGAGAGAGAAGAAAGAGAGACGGGCGAGAGATTCAAGAAAGGGAGAGAGGGTGTGAGAGAGAGAGAGGGGGAAGAGTGAGAGGGAGTATAGAGAGGGGGAAGTGACAGAGAGGTGAGATAGAGGGGGAAGAGAGAGGGGGAGAAAGGGAGAGAGAGAGAAGGGGAGAGAGAGGAGGAAGAGAGGGGAGAGTTTAGTTTTTATTTTAACTTAGTTTATTTTATTTAGCCAAAAGAGAGGAGAGAGAGAAATGGGGTGAGGGGAAGAGAGAGAGGGGGAGAGAGAGGTGGAGAGACTGGGGAAGAGATAGAGACTGGGGAGAAAAGGAAGAGAGGGAGAGGGCAGAGAGAGTGGGAGAGAGAGGAGAGGTCGGGAGAGGGAGGGGAGGGAGAGTGGGGGAGAGAGAGAGCGGGGAGGTGGTCTCAAATATTAGTTTAGTTTAATTGATTATTGTAAATGTAGTCTTATAAAATGGGGGGTGGTAGAGAAAGAGGGGAGAGAGAGTGAGGGGGAAGGAAGGGGAGGGAGACAGAGTGGGTAACAAATATTAGTTTAATTTATTGTTGAATTTATTATAAAATGGAATGCGAGAAAGAATATCAAATATTAATTTAGTTTATTATTGTGAATTAGTTTAGAAACATAGAAACGTAGAAAATAGGTGCAGGAGGAGGCCATTTGTCCCTTCGTGCCAACACCGCATTCATTGTGATCATGGCAGATCATCCACAATCAGTATCCTGTGCCTGCTTCTCCCCATATTCCTTGATTCCGCTCGCCCTAGAGCTCTTTAATTTAGTTTAGCTTATTTAGTCAAAGGAGAGGAGAGAGAGAGATGGGGTGAGTGTGAGAGAGAGAAGCGGAGAGTGAAAGGGGAGAGAGTGTATCACATTAGTCCGCGCGGGAATAGGTGACGCTTCGGGTCGAGACCCTTCTTCAGACTGATGTCAGGGGGGCGGGACAAAGAAAGGATATAGGTGGAGACAGGAAGACAGTGGGAGAACTGGGAAGGGGAGGGGGGGAATAGGAGGGAGACAGAGGAACTGTCTAAAGTTGGAGATGTCAATGTTCATACCGCTGGGCTGCAAGCTGCCCAAGCGAAATATGAGGTGCTATTTCTCCAATTTCCGGTGGGCCTCACTATGGCACTGGAGGAGGCCCATGACAGAAAGGTCAGACCCGGTGGCTGAGCACTTCAACTCCCCCTCCCACTCACATTTTGGCCTTTCTGAGAATTTCACAACTTCACAACTCTCTGGGTGAAAGAGTTTTTCCTCATCTCAGTACGAAATGGCCTACCCCAGATTCTTAAACTGTGGCACCTGGTTCTGGACTCCCCCAACATCGGAAACATGTTTCCTGCATCCCTTAATAATTGTATCTGTTTCTATAAGATCCCCTCTCATCCTTCTAAACTCCAGTGAATACAAGCCCAGTCGCTCCATTCTTTCATCATATGACCGTCCCGCCATCCTGGGAATTAACCTCGTGAACCTGCGCTGCATTCCATCAAAAGCAAGAATGTCCTTCCACAAATTGGGAGACCAAAGGTGCACACAATACCTCAGATGTGGTCTCACCAGGGCCCTGTACAACTGCAGAAGGATCTCTTTGCTCCTGTACTCAAATCCTCTCGTTGCGAGGGCTAACATGCCATTAGCTTTCTTCACTGCCTGCCGTACCTGCATGCTTACTTTTAGTGATTGATCTACAAGGATTCCCAGGTCTTGTTGCACTTCCCCTTTTCATAATCGGACACCATTCAGATAATAATCTGCCTTCTTGTTCTTGCCACCAAAGTGGATAACCTCCCATTTATCCACATTACACTGCATCTGCCCACTCACCCAACCTATACAAGTCACCCTGCATCCTCAGAGCATCTTCTTCACAGTTCATCATGCCACCCAGCTTTGTATCATCTGCAAATCTGCTGATGTTACTTTTTACTCCTTCATCAAAATCATTTATATATGGATTGTAAATGGCTGCGGTCCCAGAACCGAGCCTTGCGGCACCCCACTAGTCACTGCCTTCCATTGTGAAAGGGACCCATTAATTCCTACTCTTTGTTTCCTGTCTGCCAACCAATTTTCTATCCATGTCAATACCCTGCCCCCAATACTTTGTGCCCTAATTTTGCCCACTTATCTCCTGATTGCCCACTAATTGCCCACTAACCAGTGTCCTCATGTACCTGTCCAAATGTTTTAGTGTTATTATTATGACGCTCCCTATGATACTGTGCACCTCCATGAGATCATTGCTCTCTACTGCGCTCCATGGAATAAAGTCCTGGCGTGTCCAGCCTTTCCCTGTAGCTCTGAACCTTGTCTCTGGGCAACTGGTTCGATAATATATTAGACAATAGACAATAGACAATAGACAATAGGTGCAGGAGTAGGCCATTCAGCCCTTCGAGCCAGCACCGCCATTCAATGCGATCATGGCTGATCACTCTCAATCAGTACCCCGTTCCTGCCTTCTCCCCATACCCCCTCACTCCGCTATCCTTAAGAGCTCTATCCAGCTCTCTCTTGAAAGCATCCAACGAACTGGCCTCCACTGCCTTCTGAGGCAGAGAATTCCACACCTTCACCACCCTCTGACTGAAAAAGTTCTTCCTCATCTCCGTTCTAAATGGCCTACCCCTTATTCTCAAACTGTGGCCCCTTGTTCTGGACTCCCCCAACATTGGGAACATGTTATCTGCCTCTAATGTGTCCAATCCCCTAATTATCTTATATGTTTCAATAAGATCCCCCCTCATCCTTCTAAATTCCAGAGTATACAAGCCCAATCGCTCCAGCCTTTCAACATACGACAGTCCCGCCATTCCGGGAATTAACCTAGTAAACCTACGCTGCACGCCCTCCATAGCAAGAATATCCTTCCTCAAATTTGGAGACCAAAACTGCACACAGTACTCCAGGTGCGGTCTCACCAGGGCCCGGTACAACTGTAGAAGGACCTCTTTGCTCCTATACTCAACTCCTCTTGTTACGAAGGCCAACATTCCATTGGCTTTCTTCACTGCCTGCTGAACCTGCACGCTTCCTTTCATTGACTGATGCACTAGGACACCCAGATCTCGTTGAACTCCCCCTCCTCCTAACTTGACACCATTCAGATAATAATCTGCCTTTCTATTCTTACTTCCAAAGTGAATAACCTCACACTTACCTACATTAAACTGCATCTGCCATGTATCCGCCCACTCACACAACCTGTCCAAGTCACCCTGCAGCCTTATTGCATCTTCCTCACAATTCACACTACCCCCCAACTTAGTATCATCTGCAAATTTGCTAATGGTACTTTTAATCCCTTCGTCTAAGTCATTAATGTATATCGTAAATAGCTGGGGTCCCAGCACCGAACCTTGCGGTACCCCACTGGTCACTGCCTGCCATTCCGAAAGGGACCCATTTATCCCCACTCTTTGCTTTCTGTCTGTCAACCAATGTTCTATCCATGTCAGTACCCTACCCCCAATACCATGTGCCCTAATTTTGCCCACTAATCTCCTATGTGGGACCTTGTCGAAGGCTTTCTGAAAGTCGAGGTACACCACATCCACTGACTCTCCCTTGTCAATTTTCCTAGTTACATCCTCAAAAAATTCCAGTAGATTTGTCAAGCATGATTTCCCCTTCGTAAATCCATGCTGACTCGGAATGATCCCGTTACTGCTATCCAAATGCTCAGCAATTTCGTCTTTTATAATTGACTCCAGCATCTTCCCCACCACTGATGTCAGACTAACTGGTCTATAATTACCCGTTTTCTCTCTCCCTCCTTTCTTAAAAAGTGGGATAACATTTGCTATCCTCCAATCCACAGGAACTGATCCTGAATCTATAGAACATTGAAAAATGATCTCCAATGCTTCCACTATTTCTAGAGCCACCTCCTTAAGTACTCTGGGATGCAGACCATCAGGCCCTGGGGATTTATCAGCCTTCAGTCCCATCAGTCTACCCAAAACCATTTCCTGCCTAATGTGGATTTCCTTCAGTTCCTCCATCACCCTAGGTTCTCCGGCCCCTAGAACATTTGGGGGATTGTGTGTATCTTCCTCAGTGAAGACAGATCCAAAGTAACGGTTTAACTCGTCTGCCATTTCTTTGTTCCCCATAATAAATTCCCCTGCTTCTGTCTTCAAGGGACCCACATTTGCCTTGACTATTTTTTTCCTCTTCACGTACCTAAAAAAACTTTTGCTATCCTCCTTTATATTATTGGCTAGTTTACCCTCGTACCTCATCTTTTCTCCCCGTATTGCCTTTTTAGTTAACTTTTGTTGCTCTTTAAAAGAGTCCCAATCCTCTGTCTTCCCACTCTTCTTTGCTATGTTATACTTCCTCTCCTTAATTTTTATGCTGTCCCTGACTTCCCTCGTCAGCCACAGGTGTCTCTTACTCCCCTTAGAGTCTTTCCACCTCTTTGGAATAAATTGATCCTGCAACCTCTGCATTATTCCCAGGAATACCTGCCATTGCTGTTCTACCGTCTTCCCTGCTAGGGCCTCCTTCCAATCAATTTTGGCCAGCTCCTGCCTCATGCCTCTGTAATCCCCTTTGCTATACTGTAATACCGACACTTCCGATTTTCCCTTCTGCCTTTCCATTTGCAGAGTAAAACTTATCATGTTGTGATCACTGCCTCCTAATGGCTCTTTTACCTCTAGTCCCCTTATCAGATCAGGATCATTACACAACACTAAATCCAGAATTGCCTTCTCCCTGGTAGGCTCCAGTACAAGCTGTTCTAAGAATCCATCTCGAAGGCACTCTACAAACTCTCTTTCCTGGGGTCCATTTCCAACCTGATTTTCCCAGTCTACCTGCATGTTGAAATCTCCCATAACCACCGTAGCATTACATTTTTGACACGCCAATTTTATCTCCTGATTCAACTTGCACCCTATGTCGAGGCTACTGTTTGGGGGCCTATAGATAACTCCCATTAGGGTCTTTTTACCCTTACAATTTCTCATTTCTATCCATACTGATTCAACATCTCCTGATTCTATGTCACCCCTTGCAAGGGAATGAATATCATTCCTTACCATCAGAGCAACCCCACCCCCTCTGCCCACCTGTCTGTCTTTTCTATACGTTGTGTACCCCTGAATATTCAGTTCCCAGCCCTGGTCCTCTTGTAACCATGTCTCAGTGATCCCTACAACATCATACTTGCCCATGACTAACTGAGCCTCAAGCTCATCCACTTTATTTTTTATACTACGCGCATTTAAGTACAACACTTTAACTTCTGTATTTACCTGCTCTCTCACATCGTTCACAATTGGCCCTGCCCTTAATTTCTTTTCCGCTCTAGAACTTCTGTTCCCATTCTTCCGAGAGTCTTTTGCAATATCTCCTGTATTCCCTTTGACCTCATCTTCATATTCACAATTTGTTAACCCCTCCCCCCCACTACTTAGTTTAAAGCCACAGGTGTCACACTAGCAAACCTGCCTGCCAGAATGTTTGTCCCCCTGCTGTTAAGATGCAACCCGTCCCTTTTGTACAAGTCACCCCTAGCCCAGAAGAGATCCCAGTGGTCCAGAAATCTAAATCCCTTCTCTCTGCACCAGCCCCTCAGCCATAAATTCATACCCTCTATCTCTCTGTTCCTGGCCTCACCAGCACGAGGTACCGGTAGCAGTCCAGAGATAACCACCTTCGACGTCCTACTTCTCAGCGCTTTTCCCAACTCTCTAAACTCCCGCTGTAGCACCTCCTTCCTCTTCCGCCCGACGTCATTCGTGCCCACGTGCACAACGACTTCAGGTTGATCGCCTTCCCTCACTAGGATTTTCTGAAGCCGGTCTGTGATGTGTTGAACCCTGGCACCAGGGAGGCAACAGACCATCCTCAAGTCCCTCCTGCTGCCACAGAATCTTCTGTCCGTCCCTCGGACTATGGAGTCACCGACCACTACGGCTCTTCCAGACTTCGGTCTCCCCTGTCGAGTATCCTTGCCAACAGGTCCGCCACTCGGACTGGAAACGTCTTCTGCCCCGACAGTTCCCAAGAGGGTATACCTATTTGCAATAGGCACAGCCACTGGGGTCTCCTGTAGTCCACGTCCACTCCCCCCTGAAACAGTCTCCCACCTTCGCTCGACCTGGACCCTTGGCGTGACAGCCTCACAATAGGTCCTGTCGAGGAAACTCTCGCATTCTCGGATGGCCCTGAGGTCATCCAACTGCCTCTGCAACTCCACCACATGTCCCTTCAGGAGCTGCACCTGGACACAGTTCTTGCAGGTGTAGCTCCCAGAAGCTCCAGCGACGTCCCTGTCTTCCCACATCCTGCAGGAAACACACCGCACCAACTTTTCCGCCATCACCTTGTGCCTATAACCAGCTCTGGCTTAAAACAATGGTATCCTCCTCACCTCAGCCTCCTCGCCGAAGACTCGCAGCCAAAGACTCGCACTTCCCTCACTGGGCTGCACCTGAACAGGGCTGCACCCTTTTGCAAGTATTGCTTATATTACCAATTAAATTGCCTGATTGTCCAATTTACCTGACTTCTCACTTAAACTAGCACTTACTTTAATGCTCAGCCAACGGGCGTCCTTGCTCTGCTCCCGGACTTTTGAAATTGACTACTAGCTTCCTTTTGGCGCTCTTTTTAAACTGCCTGCTCAACTGTGATTGGCACTCACTTTAGTGCTCAGCCAACGGGCGTCCTTGCTCTGCTCCCGGACTTTTGAAATTGACTACTAGCTTCCTTTTGGCGCTCTTTTTAAACTGCCTGCTCAACTGTGATTGGCACTTACTTTAGTGCTCAGCCAACGGGCGTCCTTGCTCTGCTCCCGGACTTTTGAAATTGACTACTAGCTTCCTTTTGGCGCTCTTTTTAAACTGCCTGCTCTTTACAGATTAGTGGCATATTTCCTAAACACGGTGGCTAAAAATATGCACATTACTCCAAGCGCGTCCTCGCTAACGTCTTGTCCAACTGAACATAACTTTCCAACTTTTAAATTTTATTCACTGGCTGATGAAGACAGTGGGCCAAAAAAACCTTCTCTACCACCCTATCCCCCCTGAGAGAGAAAAATAGGGGGAGACAAAGAGGGGCGGGAGAGAGAGGGAGTGTGAAAGAGAGAGAGAGAGAGAGAGGTTTCAGAGAGTGGAGAGAAAAAGGGAGATAGGGGAGAGAAAGCAAGAGCGAGAGAGAGTGGGGGCAAGAGCGACAGGTAGAGAAGGATAGACAGATGACTGAGTGGGGGAGTGAGATCGGAGAAAGGGGACAGAGAGTATGACAGAGAGGGGGAGAGGGGGGGTCAAATATTAGTTTAATTTGTTATTGTAAGTGATTATATAATATGATGGGGGAGAGAAAGAGGGTGGAGGGAGAGGGGCAGAGAGGGCGGAGAGAGTGGGCAGAGAGAGAGGGGGAGAGAGGGTGGGAGGGGGAGAGAGGGGAGTTAGAGAGAGAGAGAGAGAGAGAGAGGGGAGAGAGGGGAGGGGGAGAGATGGCAGAGAGAGGGAGAGAGGGCAGAGGGCAGAGATGGGGAGGGGAGAGACAGGGGAGTGGGAGAAGGGGAGAGAGAAGGGAGAGAAAGAGTGGAGGGGGAGAGACTGGGAGAGAGAATGGGGGAAGAGCACAGAGAGGTGAGAGATAGAGGGAGAGAGGGAGGGCAGAGAAAGAGGGGAGTGAGGCGCAAGAGGTTGGAGGGGGAGAGAGACGGGAGAGAGAGAGACGGGGAGAGGGGAGTGAATGAGGAAGAGAAGGGACAGAAGGGCGAGGTTGTATCAAATATTAGGTTAGTTTATTTTTTTATTGTAAACGTATTCTTACAAAATGGAAGGGGGAGAGAATGAGGGGGAAAAAGAATGAGGGGAAAGGAAGGGGAGGGAGAGAACGCAGTTAAAAAATATTAATTTAATTTATTGTTGAATTTATTATAAAATGGAGTGGGAGAGGGTATCAAATATTAGTTCAATTTATTCTTGTAAATTTATTATAATGAATTGGAGAGAGGGGTGGAGATAAAGGGGGGATTTATTTTTTAGTTTAGAAACATAGAAACACAGAAATGTAGAAAATAGATGTAGGAGGAGGCCATTTGGCCCTTCGTGCCAGCACCAGCATTCATTGTGATCATGGCAGGTCATCCACAATCAGGAACCTGTGCCTGCTTCTCCCCATATTCCTTGATTCCGCTAGCCCCAAGAGATCTTTAATTTAGTTTAGTATATTTAGTCAAAACGGATGAGAGGGAGATGGGGTGAGTGTGAGAGAGAAGGGGAGAGAGAGGGGGTGGAATGTATCATATATTAGTTTAGTTTCCGCGCTGTACCTCTAAATTAATAAATGTGTGAACGGGCGATCGCTGGTCGGAACGGACTCGGTGGGCTGAATGGCCTGTTTCCGTGCTGCATCTGAAATAAAAAGGGAAAACGTGAAACAGGTAGAGGAGGGCGTTTTCGGCCTGTTTCAAGATGGCCGACTTTTGCCTCCTGTTCCCAGCAGAGGACAACAAAAAGGTCGTTTACTCCCAGTAACCACGAAATATCACCATCCCCCCACCCCATCCCACCCCTTATGTAAAGTCCAGTCCCCATGATGGTCAACAATTACACTGGATAGGTGGTGGTGTTTCAGGAGAGAAGGAGGGGGAGAGAGTGAGGTGGGAGAGAGAGAGATGGGGGAGGGAGAGGGGAGAGAGAGAGTAGAGGGAGAGAGAGAGGGGGTGTGGGCGAGAAAGACTGGGGGAGAGAAAGGGAGAGGGAGGTTTGAGAGAGGGGGAGTGAAGGGAGAGAGAGAGAGAGATAGTGGAGAGGAAGAGAGAGAGGGGGAGTGATACTGGGGCGAGAGAGAGGGAGGGGAGCGAAAGAGAGAGATGGGAGACAAAGATGGGAGAGAGAGAGAGAGAGAGAGAGAGAGAGAGAGAGAGAGAGAGAGAGAGAGAGAGAGAGAGAGAGAGAGAGAGAGAGAGAGAGGGAGGGAGGGAGGGAGGGAGGGAGAGAGGGAGAGAGGGAGAGAGAGAGAGAGAGAGAGAGAGAGAGAGAGAGAGAGAGAGAGAGAGAGAGAGAGAGAGAGAGAGAGAGAGAGAGAGAGAGAGAGAGAGAGAGAGAGTGTGTAACGTAGAGACAGGGGCAGTGTCAGCATCCATCCATTCACCCATCGATCATTGAACATTTACCTCTTTATTGCTTGTGTGATAAAAATAAACCAGTGCTGTGTGTTATCAAAAATATTTATTTATTTATTTAGGATTCATAACTTTAACTAATACGATCTGAAACTTGGAATATGTAGCAAGAGAGAGAGAGAGAGTGAGCGAGAGACTGAGAGAGAGAGAGAGAAACCTACCCTACCCCAGGGTGAACGTGAGGGGCTGCGGGTCCTGGAGCGGGGCCGGCGATGGGACCATCCGCCCGGGACTGACAGCTGGCAGATGCGGCGGTGAATGTGAGGAGCCGGAGCCCGGAGCGGAGAGACTGCGGCCGCCCTCTGGGATGCGCACAGGGCGCGGGTTTATTAATGAGCCGCAGCGCTGAGGTGAGCGGATATTTCACCGCGCTCTTCACCTGCTCCCTGAACTTGGACTGGGTCACCGCGTAAATAAATGTGTTGGTGCAGCAGCTGAGATTCATCAGCAAAGACCCGACGCTGTTCAAGATATATTGAGAATCATTCAGATCAGCTCCAATCCCTGTGATCTGATAATAGACGAAGTTTACAACGTTGGTCAGCCACAGGAGGATGAAGCTGCCGGAGATGGTGTAGAGTAAAACCACAGACCTCCTCCTGCTCTCCATCTCCGGGTCACTGCGCTTCTCCCCCTTGCTCTGACCCCTCAGCCCCTGACGGACCCGACTGGCCACTAAAATGTGCCGGACTGTCAGAGCGTTGAGCAGCAGGATCACAGCGAAAGGGAGGAGCGGAGTTAAAACCGTGTCGATCCAGTCAAATGCCACCCACCCGGGGTCAGTGTAATAACTGTCCATCCCTGCACAACCCCACGGGACATTGTCGATGATCATCCCGGGTTCCAGTGTGAAGTAGCGGGGAACGTTTTTCAGACACAGCAGAACGCCGGCTGTTGCGAGAACCGCAGCCGCAGTTTTCCCGGTGCAATATTTAGTTTTTAGCTTCTGGCAACAAATGGCGACAAAGCGATCAAAGGTGAAAGTGACGGTGAACCAGACAGAACAGTCTGCAGCTGCACCCCTCAGTACAAGGTTAACACGGCACACAGGGGTGATGGACAGGAAACTCCAATAAAAGTAATGGTATCGGATCTGATACAAAATGACTTCGGTAATCAGGGTGAGTAGATCGGCCGCTGCCATGGCCACCAGGTAGCGAGTGGTGCAGGTGGAGAGGCCGCACTTTCCCCGGGACAGGATCACAATCGCCACTAAATTCACTGCGGAAAGAGAAGGGGACGGACACTGGGCATTACTGAACACGGTCTCCGGGGCTGAACACCGGCTCCACTTTCAGCTGGAGATCAGGAATGTTGGAGTCGGTGCGCGGCTGCAGGTTTAACAATGTTAGACCCGGCTCCGACTGTGCCCGACCTGCCCGCTTCAGGGGAGAGGAGATAAGACGACGGGCGGGGTAAATGGCGGTGAGGGAACGAGCAGCCTCCCGCTACAATAGGCGGAATGGTCCTGTCTACAGTTAACCCCGCTCACAGGCTCTGATGGGGCCGGTTTCACAGACTTAACCGTGACCGGCCGCGTTTAACCAGGGCTCTGGGAACTCGGCATCTGATGGAGGGTTCCAGAGGGAAGGCAGGGACAACTTAGGATCCGGCAGCAGAGTGGCTCCGTTAATGGATTCATTCCACAGTGAGTTCAGTTCGGTAACAACACACGCCGGTAGATCCGCGGCCACCGGTTCAGGAGATCGATCCAATTATTGACCAACAGGCGGGTTGAATCCGACTGTGACAGAATCGACAGTGAGACGTGTCCACAGGAGCGGGTGTTCACTCTGATCAATAACTCAGACACAGTGAACTTCACAATGTAAACCCCTCCCAGTCACACCGTCCCGGAGAGCTGCCTGTCCCGAGCACTGGGACAACTCTGGGCAAGGTCCCACTGAAGGCAAGAACAACATTCTAGTGGTTCCCGGCAGTGGGAGAAAAAGAGGGTTAGTTTCGGCTGTCTGAAAATAAAAAAAATCACAGCGTTATTTCAAAAATATTTCACTGAGAGGATTAATATACTTCACATATACTTGAACAACGATTATCAGTTGGGAATCTTGTAACAGAATCAGATTCAGGGCAACACCGGTGCACAGACGGATTTATAAATTTTGAATTGTTCTGCTCACTTACCAGGGACTCCAACGGCAGCAATGATCACGTACAAAATTTTCTCCACGTCGAAATATTCCCAAAGCTTTTCCCCCATTTTCTCTGCCCAGCGACGTGTCCAAGTGAGCTACCGGTAATTTCTCGGAATGAAATGCTGGGGCAGAACATTCCCGGAGATTTTATACCACTTTCCGTCTCCACCGGGACAATGAAGTTTCAATAGTGTTTAAAAATAGAGATTTTGAAATGATTCGCAAATAGATGACATCAGACAAGTGAAATCCCTGCTGAGACAGGTCGTGATTTATTCAGGGAATTGATTGAGAAACTCCAAAGACTGGGAATCGTGGCGATACTGAGGGATGGAAATTGGGAGCGGCATTGCTCCAGCAAAGGGGATATTGTTTCAAACTCCATCAGGTCCAACTCTCCGCCTCATGTTGTTTGTCTGATTTCCTTCAATCCGCTTCACTCATTAAGGCAATCCCAAATTCCAGGGACCCTCTCAGGGCTTCTGGTGCCCAGTTTGATGGTGGAGTGGTCGAATATGTTTCTCAGGTTGAGGAGTTAGGCCAACAGATCACCTCGCACTAAAATGGCCCCTCCACTCTGGTTCACCGCTCAATATGATCGCGGCTTAACTGACTGCAACCTCAACCCCACACTCCCGGCGAGACCGGTAACCATTCACACCTTGCTTGCCTGCAGTCGGTCTGATTTTGCGCCGGGACAATAACATTCTCTGCCTTCGTCACGTCTGAGGAGGAACGACCCAAAGACTCACCACACTCAGAGAACAGAAACATTGTGGCTTCAGAATTGTTCGAAACCCAAATAATACAGCGAATGATGTGGCACATCTCCCTCCTCCCTTTCTCTCTCCCTCCATCCTTACTGCTCTCCTCTCTTTGAAACTGTGACTCTCTCTCCTACCCTCCCTGTTCTCTCTCTCTGCGCCTCTGTCTCTGTCAACCTTTCACCCCTTACCCCTCCCTCCCCTCTCACTCTCACTGCATCTCTCCCTCAGTTTCTCTCTATCTATCTCACGCTTCCCTCTCTCCCTTTTGCCAACCCACTCGCTCTGAACACCCCTCCCTCTTCATCTTCCCAATCTCCCTTTGATAATTCACTGCCCCTCCATCTCTTCCCCTTTCGTCTTCTCAGCTATCTCTACCTATCTGTCTCTCTCTCTCTTTTCCCCAACTCTCCTCCTGCTCGCCCCCACTTCTCTCTCCAACGCCATTCTTGGGAAGTGCGGTTAGAACGGTTAGCCGCCATGGGATGTAACAGCTGTCCTTGTGCCTCTTCCCTGGGGACTGGAGAGAGTGTTTACTACACCAATCTCTGTGACCCCCTCCCCTCCGGTCCCTACACCCCCTCTCTATGACCCCATCCCTCCTGCCCCTACACCCCCTCTCTATGACCCCCTCCCTCCTGCCCTTACACCCCACACTCTCCTCGTCTCTGTGACACCCTCCCCTCCCGCCCCTACACCCCCTCCTGTCTCTGTGAACCCCTCCCCTCCGGCCCCTAAACTCCCTCTCCCTGTCTCTGTGACTCCCCTCTCGTCCTCTTCAAAGCCCCCACATCCTTCCTGTAGTGTGGGACGAACAGAACTGCGTGCAATACTCCAAATGCAGCCTGACCAAAGTCCTGGAGAGATGCATCTTGACGTCCTGGCTCTTGAACTCGATTCCGCGGCAGATGAAGGCAAGCGGACCACACGCCTTCTTCACCGGTCTGTCTACTTGTGTTGCCACTTTACGGGGAGTTCCGGAGTTTATCAGGAACAGTTTCTTTCTCTCCACAATCAGACTACTGCACGGAGTTAGTATTTAGAGTCACAGAGTGATGCAGCGTGGAAACAGGCCCTACCTTTGCCCCAACTTGCCCACACCGACAAACATGCCCTATCTACACTATTCCCACGTGCCCGCGTTTGGCCCATATCCCTCCAAACCTGTCATATCCATGTACCTGTCCAAGTGTCTCTTAAACTGTGTGATAGTCCCTGCCTCAACTTCCTTCTCCGGCAGCTCGTTCCATACACCCACCACCCGCTGTGTGGAAAAGTTGCCCCTCGGGTTCCTTCTAAATCTTTCCCCCCTCACCTTAAACCTATGTCCTCTGGTTCTCATTTCCCCTACTCTGGGCAAGGGACTCTGTGCATCTAGCCGATATATTCCTCTTATTTAATAGCATTTATTTCAAGAGGGCTTGCATATAGTCAAGTCATGTCAAGTCAATTTTATTTGTATAGCACATTTAAAAACAACCCACGTTGACCAAAGTGCTGTACATCTATTAAGGTACTAAGGAAAAAATGAAACATACAGTAGCACACAAACATATCAGCACAAACAAAACAGTTCACAGCGCCTCCTCAATGGGCCTCAAACGCTAGGGAGTAGAAATAGGTTTTGAGCCTGGACTTAAAGGAGTCGATGGAGGGGGCAGTTATGATGGGGAGAGGGATGCTGTTCCGCAGTCTAGGAGCTGCAACCGCAAAAGCGTGTTAAACCCTGAGCTTAAGCCTAGACCGCGGGATAGTGAGTAGCCCCAAGTCGGCCGACCTGAGGGACCTGGAGTTAGAGAGGTGGGTTAGAAGATTTTTGATGTAGTGGGGGGGAATGTCCATTTAGGGCTTTATATGTGAATAGGAGGAGCTTGAAGTTGATCCTGTACCGTACAGGGATCCAGTGGAGAGAGGCCAGAATCGGCCTGATGTGGTCCCTTTTACGGGTACTCGTCACGAGTCTCGCTGCGGCGTTTTGGACCAGTTGCAGGCGGGACACGGAAGATTGGCTGATCCCAGTGTATAGGGAGTTGCAGTAGTCTAGGCGGGAGGAAATGAGAGCGTGAATGGTTTTTTCAGTGCCGTCGAATTGGAGGAAAGGTTTGATTTTAGCTATGGTACGAAGTTGGAAGAAGCTGGCTTTTACCACAGCGTTGACTTGCTTGTCAAATTTTAATGCAGAGTCAAATAACACGCCGAGGTTTTTGACATGCGGTTTGACTAGGCAGGATAGGCTTCCAAGACTGCCTGTTATCGATTTGATGGAGTCGGGGGGCCTAATAGGATGACCTCAGGCTTGCTCTCGTTTAATTAGAGGAAGTTCTGTGCCATCCAACATTTTATGTCCTCAAGGCAGTGTAAGAGGCTGTTTAAATTTGACTGGTTGTAGGGCTTCAGGGGGAGGTAAAGCTGAGTGTCATCGGCATAGCAGTGGAAAGAAATGCCGTGCCTTTGAATCATTTGGCCAAGGGGGAGCATGTATAGAGAGAAGAGAATGGGGCCTAGGATGGAGCCTTGTGGAACTCCGCAGGAGGGGCTATCTGGAGCAGAGGAATAACTGCCTATGTTGATGGCGAAACTCCTAACTTTGAGGTAGGAAGCGAACCAGCTCACGGCAGTGCCATCAATGCTAACCGCGTACCGGAGATGGTCTATAAGTATGGTGTGGTCCACTGTATCGAACGCTGCGCTGAGGTCGAGACGGAGCAGGATTGCACAGTCGCCGGTGTCGATGGCGAGAAGCAGGTCGTTGTGTACCTTCAACAAGGCAGACTCTGTGCTGTGGTGGGCTCTGAAACCTGACTGGAAACTTTCCAGGATGGTGTTTTGGTGTAGGTATGGCACTAATTGGTTTAGAATTGCCTTTTCAAGGACTTTTGACAGGAATGGCAGTTTGGAAATGGGTCTGTAGTTACTAGGCAAGGTGGGGTCTAGGTTAGGTTTTTTCAGTAGGGGCTGGACCACCGCGTGCTTGAAACAGGTTGGAACAGTGCCAGTGGCCAGAGAACTGTTGATAATAGAGCGACTATTGCAATGACATCCTTCAGAAGGGCAGTGGGGGCAGGATCAAGGGGGCAGGTTGCAGGTTTCATAGCGGAGACAAGCTTTGCAAGGGAGGATAGAGTGACGGGTTGGAAACAGTCCAATTTAGATGAACAGACTCGTGAGACAGCTAGGTCACGGGTGGGAGGGGAAATGTTCATTCTAATGTTCTCAACTTTACTGGTGAAACATTTAGCGAATTCTTCGCACTTAGCAGGGGACCTAACTAAGCTGGTACTGGGGGCGGGACATATGACAGAGGTAATTGTGCTAAATAGGACCTTGGAGTTATGAGAGTTTTTGGAAATAAGGTCGGAGAAGTATTGTGCTCTAGCAGACTTTACTGCTTCCTGGTATTTGAGAAGATTGTTTCTCAGAATTTCGAAGGAAATTTGAAGCTTGTCACATTTCCACCTCCGTTCTGATTTTCTGCACTCCCTTCTTAGGGCTTTGGTGGTGTCATTGAGCCAAGGCCGACCTTTGGGCTTAGGCTTTTTCATTTTAAGGGGAGCGATAGAATCCAGGATGGA
>NW_027601320.1:294849-312349 GCF_053455715.1 Rhinoraja longicauda
GTGTTTGGGTTTGTGTTTGGGTTTGTGTTTGGGTCTGTGTTTGTGTTTGTGTTTGGGTCTCCCCCCCCTCTCCCTCTCCCCCAGCTCTATCTCTCCCCCCCTCTCTCTCTCTCCCCCAGCAATAAAAAACAGACGTCACCCTAATTGTGTGCGTGTGTGTGTGTGTGTGTGTGTGTGTGAGCTGACTGACTTACCCCAGTCTAGTAGACACTCCGACACTCCAGCAGTTGTGACCAAGCTTGCGATGGCCGTCTTTTATCTGCCTGCCTGCCTGCCTGCCTGCCACCCGCGCCAACCTGAAGGGCCCAAACACTTGTCTTACACTCAGCCCATAACAGATATTGATTAACCCCGTACATACATACATACTTATACGGAACAGGGATAAAGAATAAACAGGTGTCGTGCGTGTGTGTGCGCGCGCGTTATAAACAAGTGCTGTCTGTGAAAAAATCTTTATTGGTGTACGGTTCCTCCTGACATCCACCCATCAATCAATCAATCAATCAATCAATCAATCAATCAATCAATCAATCAATCAATCAATAAATCAATCAATGAATGAATCAATCAATCAATCAATCAATCAATCAATCAATCAATCAATCAATCAATCAATCAATCAATCAATCAATCAATCAATCAATCAATCAATCAATCAATCAATCAATCAATCAATCAATCAATCAATCAATCAATCAATCAATCAATCAATCAATCAATCAATCAATCTTTGATTAATTCTTATTATTAATAATATAAATTATTATTACTATAGTATTATTATTGCATTTACTACCCCCGGCATCGCATTAGGATGACTTTTCAGGCTGCTGCAATGTTAAATGCAGTGATCGCCTTGCATTAAAGAAATATTGCAACACCCTGCGATGTGAAATGCAATAATAATCCTGCAAAACCTCTCAAATGTTAAACGTGACTAATGCATCGTATTAGGATACCTTTGCAGGCTACTGCAATGTTAAATGCAGTGATGGCCTTGCATTAAAGTCATCTAGCGACCCCCAATGGATGTTATATGCATTAAATTAATTGCAATAATTTTGCAAAACCTCTCAAATGTTAAATGCAACAAATGCATCGCATTAGGATGACTTTTCTGGCTGCTGCAATGTTAAGTGCAGTTATCGCCTTGCATTAAAGAAATATTGCAACACCCTGCGATGTGAAATGCAATAATAATCCTGCAAAACCTCTCAAATATTAAACGTGACTAATGCATCGTATTAGGATAACTTTGCAGGCTGCTGCAATGTTAAATGCAGTGATGGCCTTGCATTAAAGTCATCTAGCGACCCCCAGTGGGTGTTAAATGCATTAAATTAATTGCAATAATTTTGCAAAACCTCTCAAATGTTAAATGCAACAAATGCATCGCATTAGGATGACTTTTCTGGCTGCTGCAATGTTAAATGCAGTGATCGCCTTGCATTAAAGAAATATTGCAACACCCTGCGATGTGAAATGCAATAATAATCCTGCAAAACCTCTCAAATGTTAAATGCGACTAAAGCATCGTATTAGGATAACTTTGCAGGCTGCTGCATTGTTAAATGCAGCGCTGGCGTTGCATTAAAGCAATATTGCAACCCCCTGGGATGTTAAATGCAATAAAATTAATTGCAATAATTTTGCAAAACCTCTCAAATGTTAAATGCAATTAATGCAACGCATTAGAACAACTTTGCAGGCTCCTGCAATGTTAAATGCAGCGCAGGCCTTGCATTAAAGCAAAATTGCAGCTGTTCTGGGGTATTAAACGCATTAAAATCATTGTAATAATCATGCAAAATCTCTCAAATGTTCAATGCAACTAATGCATGGTACCATTAAAATCTTTATTGGTGTACGGTTCCCCCTGACATCCATCCACCCACCCACCGATCGATCAATCAATCAATCTTTGATTAATTCTTATTATTATTAATAATATAAATTATTATTACTATAGTATTATTATTGTATTTACTACCCCCGGCACGTAGCGGAACCTCCAGGGCAGGGAGGAGACTATCCGGCATGTGGAAGTGCTTCTGGGAAGTGTGTCTGATGTGTGTGGGTCTGTGTGTGTCTGTGTGTGTGTGGGTGTGTGTGTGGGTGTGTGTGCGTGTGTGTGTGTGGGTGTGTGTGGGTGTGTGTGTGAGTCTGTGTTTGGGTCTGTGTTTGGGTCTGTGTTTGGGTCTGTGTTTGGATCTGTGTTTGGGTCTGTGTTTGGGTCTGTGTTTGGGTTTGTGTTTGGGTTTGTGTTTGGGTTTGTGTTTGGGTCTGTGTTTGGGTTTGTGTTTGAGTCTGTGTTTGTGTTTGTGTTTGGGTCTGTGTTTGGGTTTGTGTTTGGGTTTGTGTTTGGGTTTGTGTTTGTGTTTGGGTTTGTGTTTGTGTTTGAGTCTGTGTTTGGGTTTGTGTTTGGGTTTGTGTTTGAGTTTGTGTTTGGGTTTGTGTTTGGGTTTGTGTTTGTGTTTGTGTTTGGGTTTGTGTTTGGGTTTGTGTTTGGGTTTGTGTTTGTGTTTGTGTTTGGGTCTGTGTTTGGGTTTGTGTTTGGGTTTGTGTTTGGGTTTGTGTTTGTGTTTGGGTTTGTGTTTGTGTTTGGGTCTGTGTTTGTGTTTGTGTTTGGGTCTCCCCCCCCTCTCTCTCTCCCCCAGCTCTCTCTCTCTCTCTCTCTCTCCCCCCCAGCTCTATCTCTCCCCCCCTCTCTCTCTCCCCCAGCAATAAAATACAGACATCACCCTAATTGTGTGCGTGTGTGTGTGTGTGTGTGTGAGAGCTGACTGACTTACCCCAGTCTAGTAGACACTCCGACACTCCAGCAGTTGTGACCAAGCTTGCGATGGCCGTCTTTTATCTGCCTGCCTGCCTGCCTGCCTGCCACCCGCGCCAACCTGAAGGGCCCAAACACTTGTCTTACACTCAGCCCATAACAGATATTGATTAACCCCGTACATACATACATACTTATACGGAACAGGGATAAAGAATAAACAGGTGTCGTGCGTGTGTGTGCGCGCGCGTTATAAACAAGTGCTGTCTGTGAAAAAATCTTTATTGGCGTACGGTTCCTCCTGACATCCACCCACCCACCCACCGATCGATCAATCAATCAATCAATCTTTGATTAATTCTTATTATTAATAATATAAATTATTATTACTATAGTATTATTATTGTATTTACTACCCCCGGCATCGCATTAGGATGACTTTTCAGGCTGCTGCAATGTTAAATGCAGTGATCGCCTTGCATTAAAGAAATATTGCAACACCCTGCGATTTGAAATGCAATAATAATCCTGCAAAACCTCTCAAATGTTAAACGTGACTAATGCATCGTATTAGGATAACTTTGCAGGCTACTGCAATGTTAAATGCAGTGATGGCCTTGCATTAAAGTCACCTAGCGACCCCCCATGGATGTTATATGCATTAAATTAATTGTAATAATCCTGCAAAACCTCTCAAATGTTAAATGCAACAAATGCATCGTATTAGGATGACTTTGCAGGCTGCTGCATTGTTAAATGCAGCGCTGGCGTTGCATTAAAGCAATATTGCAACCCCTGGGATGTTAAATGCAATAAAATTAATTGCAATAATTTTGCAAAACCTCTCAAATGTTAAATGCAATTAATGCAACGCATTAGAACAACTTTGCAGGCTCCTGCAATGTTAAATGCAGCGCAGGCCTTGCATGAAAGCAAAATTGCAGCTGTTCTGGGGTATTAAACGCATTAAAATCATTGTAATAATCATGCAAATTCTCTCAAATGGTCAATGCAACTAATGCATGGTACCATTAAAATCTTTATTGGTGTACGGTTTCCCCTGACATCCATCCACCCACCCTCCGATCGATCAATCAATCAATCTTTGATTAATTCTTATTATTATTAATAATATAAATTATTATTACTATAGTATTATTATTGTATTTACTACCCCCGGCATCGCATTAGGATGACTTTTCAGGCTGCTGCAATGTTAAATTCAGTGATCGTCTTGCATTAAAGAAATATTGCAACACCCTGCGATGTGAAATGCAATAATAATCCTGCAAAACCTCTCAAATGTTAAACGTGACTAATGCATCGTATTAGGATAACTTTGCAGGCTACTGCAATGTTAAATGCAGTGATGGCCTTGCATTAAAGTCATCTAGCGACCCCCCATGGATGTTATATGCATTAAATTAATTGCAATAATTTTGCAAAACCTCTCAAATGTTAAATGCAACAAATGCATCGCATTAGGATGACTTTTCTGGCTGCTGCAATGTTAAATGCAGTGATCGCCTTGCATTAAAGAAATATTGCAACACCCTGCGATGTGAAATGCAATAATAATCCTGCAAAACCTCTCAAATGTTAAACGTGACTAATGCATCGTATTAGGATAACTTTGCAGGCTACTGCAATGTTAAATGCAGTGATGGCCTTGCATTAAAGTCATCTAGCGACCCCCCATGGATGTTATATGCATTAAATTAATTGCAATAATTTTGCAAAACCTCTCAAATGTTAAATGCAACAAATGCATCGCATTAGGATGACTTTTCTGGCTGCTGCAATGTTAAATGCAGTGATCGCCTTGCATTAAAGAAATATTGCAACACCCTGCGATGTGAAATGCAATAATAATCCTGCAAAACCTCTCAAATGTTAAATGCGACTAAAGCATCGTATTAGGATAACTTTGCAGGCTGCTGCATTGTTAAATGCAGCGCTGGCGTTGCATTAAAGCAATATTGCAACCCCTGGGATGTTAAATGCAATAAAATTAATTGCAATAATTTTGCAAAACCTCTCAAATGTTAAATGCAATTAATGCAACGCATTAGAACAACTTTGCAGGCTCCTGCAATGTTAAATGCAGCGCAGGCCTTGCATTAAAGCAAAATTCCAGCTGTTCTGGGGTATTAAACGCATTAAAATCATTGTAATAATCATGCAAAATCTCTCAAATGTTCAATGCAACTAATGCATGGTACCATTAAAATCTTTATTGGTGTACGGTTCCCCCTGACATCCATCCACCCACCCACCGATCGATCAATCAATCTTTGATTAATTCTTATTATTATTAATAATATAAATTATTATTACTATAGTATTATTATTGTATTTACTACCCCCGGCATCGCATTAGGATGACTTTTCAGGCTGCTGCAATGTTAAATGCAGTGATCGCCTTGCATTAAAGAAATATTGCAACACCCTGCGATGTGAAATGCAATAATAATCCTGCAAAACCTCTCAAATGTTAAACGTGACTAATGCATCGTATTAGGATAACTTTGCAGGCTACTGCAATGTTAAATGCAGTGATGGCCTTGCATTAAAGTCATCTAGCGACCCCCCATGGATGTTATATGCATTAAATTAATTGCAATAATTTTGCAAAACCTCTCAAATGTTAACCCCAAATAAGAAAAAGAAAGAAAAGAAAAAAAGATTAAAGACTGCCTGGTTGTTGGTGGTCCTGCCCACGCCCCATGGAATTCCAAACAGAATAAACTGTATATGTATATACATCTCTCCCAAAAGAACCATTGTAAATATGAACAATTCTTCTATATATATAGGCCCCTCTTTTGTAGATAAGGACGCCAGATATTTAAAAAAGTATCATATTTGTTCCTTAAATTATAAGTAATTTTTTCAAGTGGGATACAGTTAGAAATTTCATTATTCCAAAGGTCCATACTTAAATAGGAATCAGATTTCCAAGTAACTGCGATAGTTTTTTTGGCTACTGCTAATGCAATTTTTATAAATTCTTTCTGATATTTATTCATTTTAAGTTGTGGTCTTATTCCTTCAACATCACCCAATAACAAAAATCTTGGGTTGTATGGAAGTTGTATTCCGATAATCTGTTCTAAAAAGCTTCTTAAGTTTGTCCAAAAAGGTTGTATTTTTGAACAGGACCAAGTAGAATGAAACAAAGTACCAATTTCTTGATTGCACCGAAAACATTGGTCAGATAAACTTGAGTTTATTCTCTTTAATTTTTGTGGTGTGATATATAATTGATGCAGAAAGTTATATTGTACTAGTCTAAACCGAACATTTATTGTATTTTTCATACTGTCAAGGCATAGTTTTGACCAATTTGTTCCATCAATATTAATATTCAAATCCGTTTCCCATTTTCGCCTTGATATATGAATTCCTTGTTTAGGAGCCTTTTTTGAATTAGATTATATATAATAGAAGTAAAAAAAATGATTTGTCCTTTTTGAATTAGGTTTTCAATTTCCTTAGATTTCGGCAATAACATTGTTTGACCCAATTTATCTTTTAAATAAGCTCTTAATTGAAAGTAACAGAAAAGGGAATTATTTGATATATGATATTTATTTTTCAATTGTTCAAATGACATCAATATACCTTTTTCAAAGCAATCACCTATATATCTAATCCCTTTTTGATGCCACCTATATAGAAGCTGGTTATCCATTGTAAAAGGTATCAATCTATTCTGAATCAAAGTTGTCTTTCCTAATAAAGATTTTTTTGTTTCATCCTCAAAATTTACCTTATTCCATAATCCGATCAAGTGTTTTAATAATGGAGATTCTTTCAGTCCCCGTATCAATTTAGGTTCCCATTTATATATAAAGTCTTCTGGTATATTTTCTCCTATTTTATCTAGTTCTATTCTTATCCATGCCGGGTTTTTTTCTTCAAAAAGAGATGCAATAAACCTCAGTTGGTTTGCTTTATAATAATTCTTAAAGTTCGGAAGTTGTAATCCTCCTGAATCAAACTTCCATGTCAATTTTTCCAACGATATTCTTGACATTTTACCTTTCCAAAGAAATTTCCGCACATATTTATTTAACTCTTGAAAAAACTTCTGTGGTACTTGTATTGGTAATGTTTGGAATAAATATTGTAATTTCGGAAATATATTCATTTTAACGGCATTAACTCTTCCTATTAATGTTATTGGTAATGTCATCCATTTATCAAGGTCCTCTTTTATTTTTCTTAGTAATAATAAATAATTTAATTTATATAAATTCTTCATATCATTATCAATTCTTATACCTAAATACTTTATACCAATTAATGGCCATCTAAATTGGGTTAGTAATCGACATTGAGTGTAATCTCCTTTAGTAAGGGGTAAAATTTCACTTTTATCCCAATTTATTTTATAACCTGATATTCTTCCATATTCTTCTAATCTAAAAGATAGTTTGCGCAACGAATCTAATGGTTTTGTTAAGTGTATCAAAACCTCATCTGCAAATAAATTAATCTTAAATTCTTCCTGATTGACTTTAAAACCCTTAATATCTGGGTCAGTTCTAATTAATTCAGCTAACGGTTCTATCGCCAGGACAAATAAAGCAGGTGATAATGGGCATCCTTGTCTAGTTGACCTTTTTAATTGAAACGGTGTTGAAATTTGGCCATTTGTCGCTACCTTAGCTTTGGGATTCACATTTAGAGTTTTAATCCAGTTTATAAAAGTTGTTCCTAACCCATATTTTTCCAATACTTTATATAAAAAATCCCACTCTAACCTATCAAATGCTTTTTCTGCATCCAGAGCTACTGCTACACTTATTTCATTCCTCTTTTGTGCCAAATGCATTATACTAAGTAACCTAGTTACATTATCTGCAGAATGTCTATTTTTAATAAATCCAGTTTGATCCATATGTACTAATTTTGGTAAATACTTAGACAATCTATTAGATAAAACTTTTGCTACTATTTTATAATCTGTATTCAGCAAAGATATAGGTCTATATGATGTTGGTTTTAAAGGATCCCTATCTTTTTTTGGTATTACTGTTAAAATCGCTGTCGTAAAAGACTCTGGGAGGTTATGTGTTCTTTCCGCCTGCTGTATTACCTCCATAAAAGGAGGAATTAATAATTATTTAAATTTTTTATAAAATTCTGGCGGGAACCCATCTTCTCCTGGGGATTTATTACTCTGTAGTGATATTAACACTTCTTTGACCTCTTTTAATGAAAAAGGCATATCTAATCCCATCTGTTCTTCTAAATTTAATTTAGGAAGGTTTATTTGTGCTAAAAAAATCTATCTCATTAGTATCTTTTTGTGATTCTGACGTATAATTCAGATTTTTTTTAAAAAAAGGTTTCATTAATTTCTAAAGGTTTATAAGTAATTTTATTTGTATTTATTCTAATAATCGTTCTCGAAGACTGTTCGGCTTTCAACTGCCAAGCAAGGACCTTATGTGATCTCTCTCCTAACTCATAGTACTTTGTTTAGTTCTCATAATTGCTTTTTCTGTTCGGTATGTCTGTAATGTATTATATTGTAACTTCTTATTGTAACTTATTATATTGTAACTTCTTATTGATAAGTTGTCTTCGTTTCTCTTCCGTTACATACCTTTGAGATTCTTTTTCTAATTTTGTAATTTCTTTCTCCAATTGCTCTACTTCGGCCATATATTCTTTCTTAATTTTGGAAGTATAACTTATTATCTGTCCTCTCAAATATGCTTTCATTGCATCCCATATAACAAATTTATCATCAACTGAGTTGGAATTTGTATCTAAATAAAATTGAATATGTCTTCTCATAAACTCACAAAAATCTTCTCGATTTAATAATGTTGAATTAAATCTCCATCTATAAGTAATTTCCTCTTTATCCATCATTACCATCGACATTGTTAAAGGGGAGTGATCTGATAATGTTCTTGCTTTATATTCAACATTTTTCACTCTGTCCTGTATGTTTGTTGATAATAAAAAGAGATCAATCCTCGAATAAGTTTTATGTCTATATGAGTAAAAAGAATAATCTCTTTCTCTTGGGTTAAGTCTTCTCCATATATCGGTTAGATTTAAATCTTTCATCAATGACAAAGTTAATTTTGCTATTTTCGTTTTTGTAACTGTCCTAACTGATCTATCTAAAACTGGGTCTAAGCAAAAATTAAAGTCTCCACCTATTAGTATTTTATCTTGGGCATCAGCCAGATTCAAAAAAGTTTCTTGTATAAATTTTATATCATTTTCATTTGGTGCATAAATATTCATCAAGGTCCATAATTCCGAAAAGAGTTGGCAATGTATAATCACATATCTTCCCGCAGGATCAATAATTGTATTTTGTATTTTGATTGGTAATGTTTTATTAATCAAAATTGCAACTCCCCTCGCTTTTGAATTGAATGAAGCTACAGTAACCGTTCCCACCCAGTCTCTTTTTAATTTCTGATGTTCCATCTCTGTTAAATGAATTTCCTGCAAAAAAGCTATATCTATCTTCATTTTTTTAATATGTGTTAAAATTCTTTTTCTTTTTACCGGCCCATTTAACCCATTAACATTAAAACTCAAAAGTTCAGTAATTTAACCATTATTCTTAACAAAATTACTCCTATCTATAACATTACTTAACACCTCGTTTCTCATGGTTCTTTGGGGAGTTTCCTTAAAATTCACCATGTTGCTGTACATCCCCCCCCTCCCCCAACATCCAGGCTAAAAGATGAAAAAGAAAAATAAATAGTTAAAGAAACCCGAAATAACCCCCTACTAATGCTGTTTATAAAAAAGAAAACAGCATTACCTCCCTCCATTTTACGGGTCATGGCACATGCCATGAATACACACATGAATCCCGCAGTCATCAATTGGTGGTTCTCCACCCCCCCCCCCGAACTAGCATAACCTTTTCTCCCAATCATTATTCATTCAATCTTTACATTTCATATCCTTTATCATCTCTCCGTTCATATCCGTTTCAATCCATGTCTCATTGTCGTTCTTCTTGTATCTGGTGAGCCTTTGGAAGTTTTAAAGCAAATTCCTCAGCTTCCTGGTAATCAGTAAAAAAATTGTTTCCTTCTCTTTCTATAAAAATATTCAGTGTTGCAGGGTATCGCAGGTAAAATCGATAACCTTTTTGCCACAGGGCTTTTTTCGCAGGGTTGAATTCCTTCCTTCTCTTCAAAAGCTCATAACATATCAGGATAGAAAAAAAGGTTATTCTCTCCACTTTTCGGAGGAGTAGAATTCTTTATGCATTGTGCAGCCGCCTTCAAAATTCTTTCTTTATCTTGATATCTCAATAATTTTATCAGAATTGATCTCGGATACTGACCCTGTTTTGGACTTGGTCTTAATGCCCTATGTGCCCTTTCAATTTCAATTTCAATTTCAATTTCGATTTCACTTTTTTCCATTCCCAAAATATTCGGAACCCATTTTTGAAAGAATTCTATTGAATCTTCTCCCTCTGCGCCTTCTTCAAGACCAACAATCTTTATATTGTTTCGTCTACTAGTATTCTCCAACAAGTCCAGTTTTTCAAATATCTGTTTCCTTTCTGTTATCCAAGCAGTTACGTTGTCTTCGATCTTATTCACTCTTTCAGTAGTATCTTCAGTCTTAACTTCCAATTTTTAAACTTTTTTATCCAATTTATCCATTTATTTTAAATTTCTGTTGGTGGCGATGGTATTATTTTTCAATTGTTCACATACTTCTTGTAAGATCTCTTCCATACTTCCCCTATATTTTTTACTTTCAATTTTACCTTTAGGTCTATCAAATAGGCAAGGTTCATCTTCTGATGAATCTTCTTGATCGTCTGTATGTTCTTGGTCCTGGTCCTGGTCGATGTCACTATCTGTGGCAGAGGCATCCTGGGATTGTAGTTTCTTTAACTTCCCTTGTGACATTTCGCGCATGCACGGTTCCCCTTGTTCGCGCATGCGCGGTTCCCCGTATTCACGCGAGGCATGCTTCTTCCTCCCGGGTGCCGCCGCTCCTGCTTGCCATTCTTCGGGATCAGTCCTCTCAACTTGAGCACGAGGATTCTCCATCGCAACAGGGCCTCCTTCCCTCTTCTCACCCGATCTCTTTAAACCAATATGTTTCTTCAGTTTTTGTTTAGGAGACATGTTTCAATAATCCCCCGATCTTTATAGAGAATTATAGACTTTCTAAGAAACTTTTGTTCCATTTTTTTTTAACTTACTCGGTACTTTTCTAAGTTTTGTTCGGAGGAGCTGGAAGACCACAACCTGTGCCTACGTCATCACGTGCCGTCCACGAACATTCTTTGCATCCATTTATCTTAATCAGACCGTGCCACATTCTCCGTGTGACCCAGAGGTTGTACTTGGACTTAAGTTTCTCCCGGTATTGTCTCTTGGCACCCTTGATGGCTTTGCGGAGACCACAGACTCTTCACACCACGGGACCCACTCACAAGTTAGGATACTCTCGACCTAGTGTTATCGTCCGGATTCACAATCTACAACATTGAAACTACTGAGGCCTGTCTATCGGACCACAGCGCTATCATTTTTGACGCATCTCTGCCTTTATCTCCCGCAAAATCTCATCTCCCTGTTCGCTACTCCCGCGACATAAATTCATTGCCTGCCAGTAAATTCTCCGAGGCTCTCACAGCTGCCCCCAACATCTGCACTATTGAGGCTTCTCCCCCCCATCTCAGCACTGAGGATCTCACCTCTTTATTTAATATCACTTGCTCTTCCATCCTGGATTCTATCGCTCCCCTTAAAATGAAAAAGCCTAAGCCCAAAGGTCGGCCTTGGCTCAATGACACCACCAAAGCCCTAAGAAGGGAGTGCAGAAAATCAGAACGGAGGTGGAAATGTGACAAGCTTCAAATTTCCTTCGAAATTCTGAGAAACAATCTTCTCAAATACCAGGAAGCAGTAAAGTCTGCTAGAGCACAATACTTCTCCGACCTTATTTCCAAAAACTCTCATAACTCCAAGGTCCTATTTAGCACAATTACCTCTGTCATATGTCCCGCCAGTACCAGCTTAGTTAGGTCCCCTGCTAAGTGCGAAGAATTCGCTAAATTTTTCACCAGCAAAGTTGAGAACATTAGAATGAACATTTCCCCTCCCACCCGTGACCTAGCTGTCTCGCGAGTCTGTTCATCTAAATTGAACTGTTTCCAACCCGTCACTCTATCCTCCCTTGCAAAGCTTGTCTCCGCTATGAAACCTGCAACCTGCCCCCTTGATCCTGCCCCCACTGCCCTTCTGAAGGATGTCATTGCAATAGTCGCTCTATTATCAACAGTTCTCTGGCCACTGGCACTGTTCCAACCTGTTTCAAGCACGCGGTGGTCCAGCCCCTACTGAAAAAACCTAACCTAGACCCCACCTTGCCTAGTAACTACAGACCCATTTCCAAACTGCCATTCCTGTCAAAAGTCCTTGAAAAGGCAATTCTAAAACAATTAGTGCCATACCTACACCAAAACACCATCCTGGAAAGTTTCCAGTCAGGTTTCAGAGCCCACCACAGCACAGAGTCTGCCTTGTTGAAGGTACACAACGACCTGCTTCTCGCCATCGACACCGGCGACTGTGCAATCCTGCTCCGTCTCGACCTCAGCGCAGCGTTCGATACAGTGGACCACACCATCCTTATTGACCGTCTCCGGTACGCGGTTGGCATTGATGGCACTGCCGTGAGCTGGTTCGCTTCCTACCTCAAAATTAGGAGTTTCGCCATCAACATAGGCAGTTATTCCTCTGCTCCAGCTAGCCCCTCCTGCGGAGTTCCACAAGGCTCCATCCTAGGCCCCATTCTCTTCTCTCTATACATGCTCCCCCTTGGCCAAATCATTCAAAGGCACGGCATTTCTTTCCACTGCTATGCCGATGACACTCAGCTTTACCTCCCCCTGAAGCCCTACAACCAGTCAAATTTAAACAGCCTCTTACACTGCCTTGAGGACATAAAATGTTGGATGGCACAGAACTTCCTCTAATTAAACGAGAGCAAGCCTGAGGTCATCCTATTAGGCCCCCCGACTCCATCAAATCGATAACAGGCAGTCTTGGAAGCCTATCCTGCCTAGTCAAACCGCATGTCAAAAACCTCGGCGTGTTATTTGACTCTGCATTAAAATTTGACAAGCAAGTCAACGCTGTGGTAAAAGCCAGCTTCTTCCAACTTCGTACCATAGCTAAAATCAAACCTTTCCTCCAATTCGACGGCACTGAAAAAACCATTCACGCTCTCATTTCCTCCCGCCTAGACTACTGCAACTCCCTATACACTGGGATCAGCCAATCTTCCCTGTCCCGCCTGCAACTGGTCCAAAACGCCGCAGCGAGACTCGTGACGAGTACCCGTAAAAGGGACCACATCACGCCGATTCTGGCCTCTCTCCACTGGATCCCTGTACGGTACAGGATCAACTTCAAGCTCCTCCTATTCACATATAAAGCCCTAAATGGACATTCCCCACCACTACATCAAAAATCTTCTAACCCACCTCTCTAACTCCAGGTCCCTCAGGTCGGCCGACTTGGGGCTACTCACTATCCCGCGGTGTAGGCTTAAGCTCAGGGTTTAACACGCTTTTGCGGTTGCAGCTCCTAGACTGCGGAACAGCATCCCTCTCCCCATCAGAACTGCCCCCTCCATCGACTCCTTTAAGTCCAGGCTCAAAACCTATTTCTACTCCCTAGCGTTTGAGGCCCATTGAGGAGGCGCTATGAACTGTTTTGTATGTGCTGATATGTTTGTGTGCTACTGTATGTTTCATTTTTTCCTTAGTACCTTAACAGATGTACAGCACTTTGGTCAACGTGGGTTGTTTTTAAATGTGCTATACAAATAAAATTGACTTGACATGACTTGACTATATGCAAGCCCTCTTGAAATAAATGCTATTAAATAAGAGGAATATATCGGGTAGATGCACAGAGTCCCTTGCCCAGAGTAGGGGAAATGAGAACCAGAGGACATAGGTTTAAGGTGAGGGGGGAAAGATTTAGAAGGAACCCGAGGGGCAACTTTTCCACACAGCGGGTGGTGGGTGTATGGAACGAGCTGCCGGAGAAGGAAGTTGAGGCAGGGACTATCACACAGTTTAAGAGACACTTGGACAGGTACATGGATATGACAGGTTTGGAGGGATATGGGCCAAACGCGGGCACGTGGGAATAGTGTAGATAGGGCATGTTGGTCGGTGTGGGCAAGTTGGGGCGAAGGTAGGGCCTGTTTCCACGCTGCATCACTCTGTGACTCTAAATACTAACTCCGTGCAGTAGTCTGATTGTGGAGAGAAAGAAACTGTTCCTGATAAACTCCGGAACTCCCCGTAAAGTGGCAACACAAGTAGACAGAGCGGTGAAGAAGGCGTGTGGTCCGCTTGCCTTCATCTGCCGCGGAATCGAGTTCAAGAGCCAGGACGTCAAGATGCATCTCTCCAGGACTTTGGTCAGGCTGCATTTGGAGTATTGCACGCAGTTCTGTTCGTCCCACACTACAGGAAGGATGTGGGGGCTTTGAAGAGGACGAGAGGGGAGTCACAGAGACAGGGAGAGGGAGTTTAGGGGCCGGAGGGGAGGGGTTCACAGAGACAGGAGGGGTGTAGGGGCGGGAGGGGAGGGTGTCACAGAGACGAGGAGAGTGTGGGGTGTAAGGGCAGGAGGGAGGGGGTCATAGAGAGGGGGTGTAGGGGCAGGAGGGATGGGGTCATAGAGAGGGGGTGTAGGGACCGGAGGGGAGGGGGTCACAGAGATTGGTGTAGGAAACACTCTCTCCAGTCCCCAGGGAAGAGGCACAGGGACAGCTGTTACATCCCATGGCGGCTAACCGTTCTAACCGCACTTCCCAAGAATGGCGTTGGAGAGAGAAGTGGGGGCGAGCAGGAGGAGAGTTGGGGAAAAGAGAGAGAGAGACAGATAGGGAGAGATAGCTGAGAAGACGAAAGGGGAAGAGATGGAGGGGCAGTGAATTATCAAAGGGAGATTGGGAAGATGAAGAGGGAGGGGTGTTCAGAGCGAGTGGGTTGGCAAAAGGGAGAGAGGGAAGCGTGAGATAGATAGAGAGAAACTGAGGGAGAGATGCAGTGAGAGTGAGAGGGGAGGGAGGGGTAAGGGGTGAAAGGTTCACAGAGACAGGGGCGCAGAGAGAGAGAACAGGGAGGGTAGGAGAGAGAGTCACAGTTCAATGAGAGGACAGCAGTAAGGATGAAGGGAGAGGGAAAGGGAGGAGGGAGATGTGCCGCATCATTCGCTATTCTATTTAGTTTTCGGACAATTCTGAAGCCACAATGTTTCTGTTCTCTGAGTGTGGTGAGTCTTTGGGTCATTCCTGCTCAGAGGTGATGAAGGCAGAGAATGTTATTGTCCCGGCACAAAATCAGACCCACTGCAGGCAAGCAAGGAGTGAATGGTTACCGGCCTCGCCGGGAGTGTGGGGTTGAGGTTGCAGTCAGTTAAGCCGCGATCATATTGAGTGGTGAAACAGAGTGGAGGGGCCACTTTAGTGCGAGGTGAACTGTTGAACTAATTCCTCAACCTGTGGACAAATGTCGCCCAGTCCACCTTCAAACTGGGCACCAGAAGCCCTAAGAGAAGGAAATCAGACAAACAACATGAGGCGGAGAGTTGGATCTGATGGAGTTTGAAACAATATCCCCTTTGCTGGGACAATGCCGCTCCCAATTTCCATCCCTCAGTATCGCCACAATTCCCAGTCTTTGGAGTTTCTCAATCAATTCCCTGAATAACTCACGACCTGTCTCAGTAGGGATTTCACTTGGCTGATGTCATCTGTTTGCGAATATTTTCAAAAGCTCTTTTTTTTACCTCTGTTGAAACTTCACTGTCCCGGTGGAGACGGAACATGGTATAAAATCTCCGGGAATGTTCTGCCCCAGCATTTAATTCCAAGAGATTACCGATAGCTCACGGGGACACGTCGCTGGGCAGAGAAAATGGGGGAATTGTGGGACAGATATGCCAGTGTACGTGATCATTGCTGCCGTTGGAGTCCCTGGTAAGTGAGCAGAACAATTCAAGATTTATAACCCCGTCTGTTAAACGGTGTTGACCTGATTCTGATCGTGTTACAAGATTCCCAACTAATGATCGTTGTACAAGATTATGTGGAGTGTATCAATCCTCTCAGTGAAATATTTTTGAATTAACGCTGTGATTTTTCTCATTTTCAGACAGCCGAAACTAACCCCCTTTTTTCCCCACTGCCGGGACCCACTAGAATGTTGTTCTTGCCTTCAGTGGGACCTTGCCCAGAGTTGTTCCAGTGCTCGGGACAGGCAGCTCTCCGGTACGGTGTGACTGGGAGGGGTTTACATTGTGAAGTTCACTGTGTCTGAGTTATTGATCAGAGTGAACACCCGCTCCTGTAGACACGTCTCACTGTGGAGTCTGTCACAGTCGGACTCCACTGCCTGTTGGTCAATAATTTGACCGATCTCCTGAACCAGTGGCCGCGGATCTACCGGCGTGTGTTGTTACCGAACTGAACTCACTGAGGAATGAATCCATTAACGGAGCCACTCTGCTGCCGGATCCTAAGTTGTCCCTGCCTTCCCTCTGGAACCCTCCTCGTCCCCATCAGATGCCGAGTTCCCAGAGCCCTGGTTAAACGCGGCCGGTCACGGTTAAGTCTGTGAAACCGACCCCATCAGAGACTGTGAGCGGGGTTAACTGTAGACAGGACCATTCCGCCTATTGTAGCGGGCGGCTGCTCGTTCCCTCCCCGCCCTTTACCCCGCCCGTCGCCTTATCTCCTCTCCCCTGAAGCAGGCAGGTCGGGCACAGTCGGAGCCGGGTCTGACATTGTTAAACCTGCAGCCGCGCACCGACTCCAACACTCCTGATCTCCAGCTGAAAGTGGAGCCGGTGTTCAGCCCCGGAGACAGTGTTCAGTAATGCCCAGTGTCCGTCCCCTTCTCTTTCCGCAGTGAATTTAGTGGCGATTGTGATCCTGTCCCGGGGAAAGTGCGGCCTCTCCAACTGCACCACTCGCTACCTGGTGGCCATGGCAGCGGCCGATCTACTCACCCTGATCACCGTGGTCATTTTGTATCAGATCCGATACCATTACTTTTATTGGAGTTTCCTGTCCATCACCCCTGTGTGCCGTGTTAACCTTGTACTGAGGGGTGCAGCTGCAGACTGTTCTGTCTGGTTCACCGTCACTTTCACCTTTGATTGCTTTGTCGCCATTTGTTGCCAGAAGCTAAAAACTAAATATTGCACCGGGAAAACTGCAGCTGCGGTTCTCGCAACAGCCGGCGTTCTGCTGTGTCTGAAAAACGTTCCCCGCTACTTCACACTGGAACCCGGGATGATCATCGACAATGTCCCGTGGGGTTGTGCAGGGATGGACAGTTATTACACTGACCCCGGGTGGGTGGCATTTGACTGGTTCGACACGGTTTTTAACTCCGCTCCTCCCTTTCGCTGTGATCCTGCTGCTCAACGCTCTGACAGTCCGGCACATTCTAGTGGCCAGTCGGGTCCGTCAGGGGCTGAGGGGTGAGAGCAAGGGGGAGAAGCGCAGTGACCCGGAGATGGAGAGCAGGAGGAGGTCTGTGGTTTTACTCTTCACCATCTCCGGCAGCTTCATCCTCCTGTGGCTGACCAACGTTGTAAACTTCGTCTATTATCAGATCACAGGGATTGGAGCTGATCTGAATGATTCTCAATATATCTTGAGCAGCGT
>NW_027601320.1:314849-319349 GCF_053455715.1 Rhinoraja longicauda
ACCTGTCTCTCTTGCCCCCACTCTCTCTCGCTCTTGCTTTCTCTCCCCTATCTCCCTTTTTCTCTCCACTCTCTGAAACCTCTCTCTCTCTCTCTCTCTCTCTTTCACACTCCCTCTCTCTCCCGCCCCTCTTTGTCTCCCCCTATTTTTCTCTCTCAGGGGGGATAGGGTGGTAGAGAAGGGTTTTTTGGCCCACTGTCTTCATCAGCCAGTGAATAAAATTTAAAAGTTGGAAAGTTATGTTCAGTTGGACAAGACGTTAGGAGGACGCGCTTGGAGTAATGTGCATATTTTTAGCCACCGTGTTTAGGAAATATGCCACTAATTTGTAAAGAGAGCCGAATATATTATCGAACCAGTTGCCCGGAGACATGGTTCGGAGCTACAGGGAAAGGCTGGACACGCCAGGACTTTATTCAATGGAGCGCAGTAGAGAGCAATGATCTCATGGAGGTGCACAGTATCATAGGGAGCGTCATAATAATAACACTAAAACATTTGGACAGGTACATGAGGACACTGGTTAGTGGGCAATTAGTGGGCAATCAGGAGATAAGTGGGCAAAATTAGAGCACAAAGTATTGGGGGCAGGGTATTGACATGGATAGAAAATTGGTTGGCAGACAGGAAACAAAGAGTAGGAATTAATGGGTCCCTTTCACAATGGAAGGCAGTGACTAGTGGGGTGCCGCAAGGCTCGGTTCTGGGACCGCAGCCATTTACAATCCATATATAAATGATTTTGATGAAGGAGTAAAAAGTAACATCAGCAGATTTGCAGATGATACAAAGCTGGGTGGCATGATGAACTGTGAAGAAGATGCTATGAGGATGCAGGGTGACTTGGATAGGTTGGGTGAGTGGGCAGATGCAGTGTAATGTGGATAAATGGGAGGTTATCCACTATGGTGGCAAGAACAAGAAGGCAGATTATTATCTGAATGGTGTCCGATTATGAAAAGGGGAAGTGCAACAAGACCTGGGAATCCTTGTAGATCAGTCATTAAAAGTAAGCATGCAGATATGGCAGGCAGTGAAGAAAGCTAATGGCATGTTAGCCTTCGCAACGAGAGGATTTGAGTACAGGAGCAAAGAGATCCTTCTGCAGTTGTACAGGGCCCTGGTGAGACCACATCTGAGGTATTGTGTGCACCTTTGGTCTCCCAATTTGTGGAAGGACATTCTTGCTATTGAGGGAATGCAGCGCAGGTTCACGAGGTTAATTCCCAGGATGGCGGGACTGTCATATGATGAAAGAATGGAGCGACTGGGCTTGTATTCACTGGAGTTTAGAAGGATGAGAGGGGATCTTATAGAAACAGATACAATTATTAAGGGATGCAGGAAACATGTTTCCGATGTTGGGGGAGTCCAGAACCAGATGCCACAGTTTAAGAATCAGGTGTAGGCCATTTAGTACTGAAATGAGGAAAAACTCTTTCACCCAGAGAGTTGTGAAGTTATGAAATTCTCAAAGGTCAGACTGGGAGTGGGAGGGGGAGTTGAAGTGCTCAGCCACCGGGTCTGACCTTTCTGTCATGGGCCTCTCCAGTGCCATAGTGAGGCCAACTGGAAATTGGAGGAACAGCACCTCATATTTCGCTTGGGCAGCTTGCAGCCCAGCGGTATGAACATTGAAATCTCCAACTTTAGACAGTTCCTCTGTCTCTCTCCTATTCCCCCCCCTCCACTTCCCAGTTCTCCCACTGTCTTTCTGTCTCCACCTATATCCTTTCTTTGTCCCGCCCCCCTGACATCAGTCTGTAGAAGGGTCTCGACCCGAAGCGTCACCTATTCCCGCGCGGACTAATGTGACACACTCTCTCCCCTTTCACTCTCCCCTTCTCTCTCTCACACTCACCCCATCTCTCTCTCTCTCTCTCTCTCCTCTCCTTTGACTAAATAAACTAAACTAAATTAAAGAGCTCTAGGGGCGAGCGGAAGCTAGGAATATGGGGAGAAGCAGGCACAGGTTACTGATTGTGGATGATCTGCCATGATCACAATGAATGGCGGTGTTGGCACGAAGGGCCAAATGGCCTCCTCCTGCGCCTATATTCTACGTTTCTATGTCTCTAAACTAAAAATAATCTCTCCCCTTTCTCTCCCCCCTCACAATAATCAATTAATTCACAATAATAAACTAAACTAATACTTGATATTCTTTCTCGCATTCCATTTTATAATAAATTCAACAATAAACTAAACTAATATTTGTTACCCACTCTCTCTCCCTCCCCCTCACTCTCTCTCCCCTCTTTCTCTACTTCTCTTTCCCTCCCCCCCCATTTTATAAGACTACATTTACAACAATCAATTAAACTAAACTAATATTTGATACCAACTCCCCGCTCCCTCTCTCCCCACTCTCCCCTCCCCTCCCATCCCTCTCCCGACCTCTCCTATCTCTCCCCTCTCTCTGCCCTCTCCCTCTCTCCTTTTTCTCCCCAGTCTCTCTCTCTTCCCCAGTCTCTCCACCTCTCCCTCCCCCTCTCTCTCTCTTCGCCTCGCCTCATTTCTCTCTCTCTCCTCTCTTTTGACTAAATAA
Organism: Rhinoraja longicauda; assembly: GCF_053455715.1. Classification (NCBI taxonomy): domain Eukaryota; kingdom Metazoa; phylum Chordata; class Chondrichthyes; order Rajiformes; family Arhynchobatidae; genus Rhinoraja; species Rhinoraja longicauda. The sequence continues at coordinate 317,398 of NW_027601320.1, forward strand.
AATAAACTGTTAAAATAAAAACTAAACTCTCCCCTCTCTTCCTCCTCTCTCTCCCCTCTCTCTCCCTCTCCCTTTCTCCCCCTCTCTCTTCCCCCTCTATCTCACCTCTCTCTCACTTCCCCCTCTCTCTCCTCTCTTTCACTCTTCCTCCTCTTTCTCTCACCACCCTCTCTCCCTTCCTTCAGTCTCTCGTCCGTCTCTCTTTCTCCTCTCTCTCCCCCTCTCCACTTCATTTTCATAAATTTACAATTATAAACTAAACTAATATTTGATACCATGACCCCCCCCTCGACTTGAGAACCAAATTTACAATATATTAAGCTAATATTTATTACCCCCTCTCTCTCCCTCCCCTCCCTCCCTGCCCTCTCTCTCTCTCCCTTCTCTCTCTCTCCCTCTTTCTCTCCCCCGTGCACTATATAAGAATACATTTAAAAGTCACAGCGTCATGGAGTCATGTAGCACGGAAATATCCGGCCCAACTCGCCCACTCCAATGCAACTTGCCCCGTCTATCCCAGTCCCACCTGCCCGCGTTTGCCCCATATCTTTCTCAACCCGTCCCATCCACGTAAATGTCTAAATGTTTCTTAAACGTTGCACTAGTACATGCGTCTGACAGCCCGTTCTATACACCCACCACCCTGTGTGTACGAGGACATTCTGTGCGAGACTTGTATCCTATGTCTGACTTTCCTCAGATAGGCACAGACACAAAGTAAACCAGCTCGGAGTTCAGAGGCGGTTCCATCTAACAGGTCGGTTCATTAAAGGCCTTATCGACGCACAAAGGGAAACACTCTGATGAGACCCACCTCTCTCTCTCCTCTCCTGTCCTCTCTCCCCCTCTCCTCCTTCTCCCCCTCCCCCCTCTCCCCTACCCCCTCTCTCTCTCTCACAAACCCTTGTCTCTCTCCCCCTCTCTAATTCTACTATCAGTTACGACCTTATGCCAAACAGGGGGAGGATTGGGGAGTGGAGGAGGTGTGTGGGGGAGAGAGGGGGAGTAGTGTGGGAATGAGTGGAATGGGGGGAGAGAGTGCGGTGGAGCACGGGGAGAGATAGGGGGAGTGTGGGGGAATGTAAGGGGTAGGAGTGTGGGCAGAGAGGGGGATGTGCGTGGGGAGAGAGATGGGGAGGCACGTGGGGGAGAGAGGGGGAGGAGTGAGGGGGAAAGAATGGGAGGAGTGGTGAGTGTGTGTGGAGAATGCAGGAGTGTGGGGATGGAGAGTGGGAGGAGAGTGGGGAGAGAGGGTGCGGAGAGAGAGGGGGATGTGTATGGGGAGAGAGAGTGCGGTGGAGCACGGGGAGAGGTAGGGGGAGTGTGGGGGGATGTAAGGGGTGGGAGTGTGGGCAGAGAGGGGGATGTGCGTGGGGAGAGAGATGGGGAGGAGTGTGGGGGAAAGAATGGGAGGAGTGGTGAGTGTGTGTGGAGAATGCAGGAGTGTGGGGATGGAGAGTGGGAGGAGAGTGGGGAGAGAGGGGGTGCGGAGAGAGAGGGGGATGTGTATGGGGAGAGAGATTCGAGGAGTGTGGCAAGACAGAGGGGAGTGTCGGGAGAGAGTGGGGAGGAGTGTGGAGAGGGGAGGAAGTGGGAAAGCAGAATCGGAAAAGTGGGGAGAGGACAGAGAATGGGAGGAGGGAGAGAGGGAGAGAGAGAGAGAGAGAGAGAGAGAGTGAGGAGTGTTGGGAGAGACGCATAATGCGTTATTCCTTCAATCTTATCCAGCAGAAAGTTATCGACTCATTATCACCGCTGCCTATTAAAGTGAAAATAACAAATAAATACGTGTGCACCCGCCAACGTGGATAGAACAACAAGATGCCGTGAGAGCTCATTACAGATTAGATTAATTACTGAGAATGTTACTGCTTATACAGACCCATCACTGACCACACTGATAATGTTACTGCTTATCCAGACCCATCACTGACCACACCGATAATGTCATT
>NW_027601320.1:322349-325389 GCF_053455715.1 Rhinoraja longicauda
TCTCCCTTTTTCTCTCCACTCTCTGAAACCTCTCTCTCTCTCTCTCTTTCACACTCCCTCTCTCTCCCGCCCCTCTTTGTCTCCCCCTATTTTTCTCTCTCATGGGGGATAGGGTGGTAGAGAAGGTTTTTTTGGCGAACTGTCTTCATCAGCCAGTGAATAAAATTTAAAAGTTGGAAAGTTATGTTCAGTTGGACAAGACGTTAGTGAGGACGCACTTGGAGTAATGTGCATATTTTTAGCCACCGTGTTTGGGAAATATGCCACTAATTTGTAAAGAGTGCTGAATATATTATCGAACAAGTTGCCCGGAGACATGGTTCGGAGCTGGAGGGAAAGGCTGGACACGCCAGGACTTTATTCCATGGAGCGCAGTAGAGAGAGCAATGATCTCATGGAGGTGCACAGTATCATAGGGAACGTCATAATAATAACACTAAGACATTTGGACAGGTACACGAGGACACTGGTTAGAGGGCAATTAGTGGGGAATCAGGAGATGAGTGGGCAAAATTAGAGCACATAGTATTGGGTGCAGGGTACTGACATGGATAGAAAATTGGTTGGCAGACAGGAAACAAAGAGTATGAATTAATTGGTCCCTTTCGCAATGGCGGGCAGTCACTAGTGGGGTGCCGCAAGGCTTGGTTCTGGGACCGCAGCCATTTACAATCCATATATAGATGATTTTGATGAAGGAATAAAAAGTAACATCAGCAGATTTGCAGATGACACAAAGCTGGGTGGCATGATGAACTGTGAAGAAGATGCTATGAGGATGCAGGGTGACTTGTATAGGTTGGGTGAGTGGGCAGATGCAGTGTAATGTGGATAAATGTGAGGTTATCCACTTTGGTGGCAAGAACAAGAAGGCAGATTATTATCTGAATGGTGTCGGATTATGAAAAGGGGAAGTACAACAAGATCTGGGAATCCTTGTAGATCAGTCACTAAACGTAAGCATGCAGGTAGAGCAGGCAATGAAGAAAGCTAATGGCAGGTTAGCCTTCGCAACGAGAGGATTTGAGTACAGGAGCAATGAGATCCTTCTGCAATTGTACAGGGCCCTGGTGAGACCACATCTGAGGTATTGTGTGCAACTTTGGTCTCCCAATTTGTGGAAGGACATTCTTGCTATTGATGGAATGCAGCGCAGGTTCACGAGGTTAATTCCCAGGATGGCGGGACTGTCATATGATGAAAGAATGGAGCGACTGGGCTTGTATGCACTGGAGTTTAGAAGGATGAGAGGGGATCTTATAGAAACAGATACAATTATTAAGGGATGCAGGAAACATGTTTCCGATGCTGGGGGAGTCCAGAACCAGGTGCCACAGTTTAAGAATCAGGTGCAGGCCATTTAGTACTGAGATGAGGAAAAACTCTTACACCCAGAGAGTTGTGAAGTTGTGAACTTCTCAAAGGTCAGACTGGGAGTGGGAGGGAGAGTTGAAGTGCTCAGCCACCGGGTCTGACCTTTCTGTCATGGGCCTCCTCCAGTGCCATAGTGAGGCCCACCGGAAATTGGAGGAACAGCACCTCATATTTCGCTTGGGCAGCTTGCAGCCCAGCGGTATGAACATTGACATCTCCAACTTTAGACAGTTCCTCTGTCTCTCTCCTATTCCCCCCTCCCCCATCCCAGTTCTCCCACTGTCTTCCTGTCTCCATCTATATCATTTCTTTGTCCCGCCCCCCTGACATCAGTCTGAAGAAGTGTCTCGACCCGAAGCGTCACCTATTCCCGCGCGGACTAATGTGACACACTCTCTCCCCTTTCAATCTCCCGTTCTCTGTCTCACACTCACCCCATCTCTCTCTCTCTCTCTCTCTCTCTCTCTCCTCTCCTTTGACTAAATAAACTAAACTAAATTAAAGAGCTCTAGGGGCGAGCGGAATCTAGTAATATGGGGAGAAGCAGGCACAGGTTACTGATTGTGGATGATCTGCCATGATCACAATGAATGGCGGTGTTGGCACGAAGGGACAAATGGCCTCCTCCTGCACCTATTTTCTACGTTTCTATGTTTCTAAACTAAAAATAAACTCTCCCCTTTCTCTCCCCCTACCCCTCACAATAATCAATTAATTCACAATAACAAACTAAACTAATATTTGATATTCATTCTCGCATTCCGTTTTATAATAAATTCAACAATAAATTAAACTAATATTTGTTACCCACTATGTCTCCCTCCCCTTCCTATCCCCTCCCTCTCTCTCCCCTCTTTCTCTACTTCTCTTTCCCCCTCCCCATTTTATAAGACTACATTTACAATAATCAATTAAACTAAACTAATATTTGATACCACCTTCCCACTCTCTCTCTCCTCACTCTCCCCTCCCCTCCCTCTCCCGACCTCTCCTCTCTCTCCCCCTCTCTCTGCCCTCTCCCTCTCTCCCTTTTCTCCGCAGTCTCTCTCTCTTCCCCAGTCTCTCCACCTCTCACTCCCCCTCTCTCTCTCTCTTCCCCTCACATCATTTCTATCTTTCCTCCCTTTTGATTAAATAAAATAAACGAAGTTAAAATAAAAACTAAACTCTCCCCTCTCTTCCTCCTCCCCCCCCTCTCTCTCTCTCTCCCCTCTCTCTTCCCCCTCTACCTCACCTCTCTCTCACTTCCCCCTCTCTCTCCTCCCCCTCGCTCTCCTCCATCTCTCTCTCACCCCCTCTCTCCCTTCCTTCAGTCTCTCCCCTGTCTCTTTTTCTCCTCTCTTTCCCCCCTCTCTCTCTCTCTCTCCTCTCCACTTCATTTTCATAAACTTACAATAATAAACTAAACTAATATTTGATACCATGACCCCCCCTCTACTTGAGAACAAAATTTATGATATATTAAGCTTGTAGGGACATAGGGATTGGCTGGGAGAGTTCGAACCCTCGGATTGGCTAGCGATGTCACGCGGTGTGCCAGCGCGGGAGGGACAAGCAGTCTAGTATTGAACTCCATCTGATGAAGACGTTTTGTTGGTTGTCTACAGTTTTGAGTGTTGCGATTGTCACGGAGGTTTGCCCATGCAATAAACTCCGTCTACAAAAC
>NW_027601320.1:325889-343283 GCF_053455715.1 Rhinoraja longicauda
ATTTAGTTCCCACTAAACTCTAGCCTTGAAGTCAGAGGAATTAAAACATCAACAAGTGGCCACGTTGCTCAAAGATGCAGATTAAGCAGAAAAATAACACCATTGCCTGTCATATGTATTGATCATTTTTAATGACAGTCCCTGATCATTGAAAGTGTTATTTCAGTTTCTACCCCCTCATTCTCCCCCCTGCACTTTATAATACACTTACAATAATAAATTAAACCTAACAAATATTTGATCCCCCCTCTCCCCTCTCCTCTCTCTCCTACTCTCTCCCATTTCTCCCTCTCTCTGCCCTCTCTCTCACTCCGCCTCCACTCTCTCTCCCCTCTCTTACTGCCCTCTCTCTTCCACCTCTCTTTAGGTGCCCTGTCTCCCTCCCATCTCTCCCCTCTCGCTCTCACACCTCTCTCTTCCTCGTCCCTCTCCCCTCAACTCTCTCCCCCTCTTATTCCCCTCTCTCACTCTCCCCCCTCCCCCTGTCCTGAAACACCACCACCTATTCAGTGTAGATGTTGACCATCATGGGGACTGGACTCTGGATAAGGGGTGGGGTGGGGGATGGTGATATTTCGTGGTTACGGGAGTAAACGACCTTTCTGTTGTCCTCTGGTGGGAACAGGAGGCAAAAGTCGGCCATCTTGAAACAGGCCGAAAACTCGCCCTCCTCTACCTGTTTCACCTTTTCCCTTTTATTTCAGATGCAGCACGGAAACAGGCCATTCAGCCCACCGAGTCCGTTCCGACCAGCGATCGCCCGTTCACAGATTTATTAATTTAGAGATATAGCGCAGAAACTAAACTAATATACCAAACATTCCACACCCTCTCTCTCTCCCCTTCTCTCTCTCTCACACTCACCCCATCTCCCTCTCATCCCTTTTGACTAAATATACTAAACTAAATTAAACTATATTAATATTTGATACCCTGCCCCCCTCCACTTTATAATAAAATTTACAATATATTAAGCTAATATTTGTTATCCCCTCTCTCCCCCCTCCACCTCCCTATCTCTCCCTCTCCCTCTCTCTCTCTCTCTCTCTCTCTCTCTCTCTCTCTCTCTCTCTCTCTCTCTCTCTCCTCTTTCTCTCCCACTGTATAAGGAAAACATTAAAAAGAATAAATTAAACAACTAATATTTGATACCCCCTCTCCCCTCTTTCTACCCTATCACTCTCCCTCTCCACCCTTTCTCTCTCTTTCTCTCTCCCCTCTCTCTCACCCTCTCTCAATCTTTCTCTCACCCTCTCTCTCTCACCCCCTCTCCCTCCCCCCCTCTTCTCTTTCGCCTTTTTATCTCCCCCCTGTGATATCACAGTCAGTGAAAATGGTGAGCAAGAATTAAAGCAGGAACTTTTTCAGATTGGAAAGTGAGCTGAAAAATAGCAAATGGTGTTTGTTGCAGGTAAGTGTGAGGTTTAGATTTTGGAAGTCATACCAGGGCATGGTCTTCACCGTGAATGATAGTTGGCTGGGGAGTGTTGTAGAGCAGAGGGATCGCAGAACAAAAGCACATAGTTGCAAAAAAAGGGACGTAACAGGGGGATAGGGTGGTGGAGAAGGTTTTTTTGGCCCACTGTCTTCATCAGCCAGTGAATAAAATTTAAAAGTTGGAAAGTTATGTTCAGTTGGACAAGACGTTAGTGAGGACGCACTTGGAGTAATGTGCATATTTTTAGCCACCGTGTTTGGGCAATATGCCACTAATTTGTAAAGAGCGCTGAATATATTATCGAACAAGTTGCCCGGAGACAAGGTTCGGAGCTCGAGGGAAAGGCTGGACACGCCAGGACTTTATTCCATGGAGCTCAGTAGAGAGAGCAGTGATCTCATGGAGGTGCACAGTATCATAGGGAGTGCCATAGTAATAACCCTACGACATTTGGACAGGTACATGAGGACACTGGTTAGTGGCCAATTAGTGGGCAATCAGGAGATGAGTGGGCAAAATTAGAGCACGTAGTATAGGGGGCAGTGTATTCACATGGATAGAAAATTGGTTGGCAGATAGGAAACAAAGAGTAGGAATTAATGGGTCCCTTTCGCAATGGCAGGCAGTGACTAATGGGGTAGCGCAAGGCTCGGTTCTGGGACCGCAGCCATTTACAATCCATATATAGATGATTTTGATGAAGGAATAAAAAGTAACATAAGCAGATTTGGAGATGACACAAAGCTGGGTGGCATGATGAACTGTGAAAAAGATGCTATGAGGATGCAGGGTGGATTGTATAGGTTGGGTGAGTGGGCAGATGCAGTGTAATGTGGATAAATGGGAGGTTATCCACTTTGGTGGCAAGAACAAGAAGGCAGATTATTATCTGAATGGTGTCCGATTATGATAAGGGGAAGTGCAACAAGACCTGGGAATCCTTGTAGATCAGTCAATAAAAGTAAGCATGCAGGTACGGCAGGCAATGAAGAAAGCTAATGGCATGTTAGCCTTCGCAACGAGAGGATTTGAGTACAAGAGCAAAGAGATCCTTCTTCAGTTGTACAGGGACCTGGTGAGACCACATCTGAGGTATTGTGTGCACATTTGGTCTCCCAATTTGTGGAAGGACATTCTTGCTATTGAGGGAATGCAGCGCAGGTTCACGAGGTTAATTCCCAGGATGGCGGGACTGTCATATGATGAAAGAATGGAGCGACTGGGCTTGTATTTACTGGAGTTTAGAGGGGATCTTATAGAAACAGATACAATTATTAAGGGATGCAGGAAACATGTTTCTGATGTTGGGGGAGTCCAGAACCAGATGCCACAGTTTAAGAATCAGGTGTAGGCCATTTAGTACTGAAATGAAGAAAAACTCTTTCACCCAGAGAGTTGTGAAGTTATGAAATTCTCAAAGGTCAGACTGGGAGTGGGAGGGCGAGTTGAAGTGCTCAGCCACCGGGTCTGACCTTTCTGTCATGGGCCTCTCCAGTGCCATAGTGAGGCCAACTGGAAATTGGAGGAACAGCACCTCATATTTCGCTTGGGCAGCTTGCAGCCCAGCGGTATGTACATTGACATCTCCAACTTTAGACATTTCCTCTGTCTCTCTCTGAAGAAGGGTCTCGACCCGAAGCGTCACCTATTCCCGCGCGGGCTAATGTGACACACTCTCTCCCCTTTCACTCTCCCCTTCCCTCTCTCACACTCACCCCATCTCTCTCTCTCTCTCTCTCTCCTCTCCTTTGACTAAATAAACTAAACTAAATTAAAGAGCTCTAGGGGCGAGCGGAAGCTAGGAAGATGGGGAGAAGCAGGCACAGGTTACTGATTGTGGATGATCTGCCATGATCACAATGAATGGCGGTGTTGGCACGAAGGGACAAATGGCCTCCTGCGCCTATATTCTACATTTCTATGTCTCTAAACTAAAAATAATCTCTCCCCTTTCTCTCCCCCCTCACAATAATCAATTAATTCACAATAATAAACTAAACTAATATTTGATATTCTTTCTCGCATTCCATTTTATAATAAATTCAACAATAAACTAAACTAATATTTGTTACCCACTCTCTCTCCCTCCCCTTCCTCCCCCTCACTCTCTCTCCCCTCTTTCTCTACTTCTCTTTCCCTCCCCCCCATTTTATAAGACTACATTTACAACAATCAATTAAACTAAATTAATATTTGATACCAACTCCCCGCTCCCTCTCTCCCCACTCTCCCCTCCCCTCCCCTCCCTCTCCCGACCTCTCCTATCTCTCCCCTCTCTCTGCCCTCTCCCTCTCTCCTTTTTCTCCCCAGTCTCTCTCTCTTCCCCAGTCTCTCCACCTCTCTCTCCCCCTCTCTCTCTCTCTCTCTCTCTCTCTCTCTTCCCCTCGCCTCATTTCTCTCTCTCTCCTCTCTTTTGACTAAATAAAATAAACTGTTAAAATAAAAACTAAACTCTCCCCTCTCTTCCTCCTCTCTCTCCCCCTCTCTCTCCCTCTCCGTTTCTCCCCCTCTCGCTTCCCCCTCTATCTCACCTCTCTCTCACTTCCTCCTCTCTCTCCTCTCTTTCACTCTTCCTCCTCTTTCTCTCACCACCCTCTCTCCCTTCCTTCAGTCTCTCCCCGTCTCTCTTTCTCCTCTCTCTCCCCCTCTCCACTTCATTTTCATAAATTTACAATTATAAACTAAACTAATATTTGATACCATTACCCCCCCTCGACTTGAGAACCAAATTTACAATATATTAAGCTAATAATTATTACCCCTCTCTCTCCCTCTCCTTCCCTCCCCGCCCTCTCTCTCTCTCCCTTCTCTCTCTCCCTCTTTCTCTCCCCCGTGCACTATATAAGAATACATTTAAAAGTCACAGCGTCATGGAGTCATGTAGCACGGAAATATCCGGCCCAACTCGCCCACGCCAATGCAACTTGCCCCGTCTATCCCAGTCCCACTACCCGCGTTTGCCCCATATCTTTCTCAACCCGTCCCATCCACGTAAATGTCTAAATGTTTCTTAAACTTTGCACCAGTACATGCGTCTGACAGCCCGTTCTATACACCCACCACCCTGTGTGTACGAGGACATTCTGTGCGAGACTTGTATCCTATGTCTGACTTTCCTCAGATAGGCACAGACACAAAGTAAACCAGCTCGGAGTTCAGAGGCGGTTCCATCTAACAGGTCGGTTCATTAAAGGCCTTATCGACGCACAATGGGAAACACTCTGATGAGACCCACCTCTCTCTCTCCTCTCCTGTCCTCTCTCTCCCTCTCCTCCTTCTCTCCCCCTCCCCCCCTCTCCCCCTACCCCTCTCTCTCTCTCACAAACCCCTGTCTCTCTCCCCCTCTCTAATTCTACTATCAGTTACGACCTTATGACAAACAGGGGGAGGATTGGGGAGTGGAGGAGGTGTGTGGGGGAGAGAGGGGGAGTAGTGTGGGAATGAGTGGAATGGGGAGAGAGAGTGCGGTGGAGCACGGGGAGAGGTAGGGGGAGTGTGGGAGAATGTAAGGGGTAGGAGTGTGGGCAGAGAGGGGGATGTGCGTGGGGAGAGAGATGGGGAGGCACGTGGGGGAGAGAGGGGGAGGAGTGAGGGGGAAAGAATGGGAGGAGTGGTGAGTGTGTGTGGAGAATGCAGGAGTGTGGGGATGGAGAGTGGTAGGAGAGTGGGGAGAGAGGGTGCGGAGATTGGGGGATGTGTATGGGGAGAGAGATTCGCGGAGTGTGGCAAGACAGAGGGGAGTGTGGGGAGAGAGTGGGGAGGAGTGTGGAGAGGGGAGGAAGTGGGAAAACAGAATCGGAAAAGTGGGGAGAGGACAGAGAATGGGAGGAGGGAGAGAGGGAGAGAGAGAGAGAGTGAGGAGTGTTGGGAGAGACGCATAATGCGTTATTCCTTCAATCTTATCCAGCAGAAAGTTATCGACTCATTATCACCGCTGCCTATTAAAGTGAAAATAACAAATAAATACTTGTGCACCCGCCAACGTGGATAGAACAACAAGATGCCGTGAGAGCTCATTACAGATGAGATTAATTACTGAGAATGTTACTGCTTATACAGACCCATCACTGACCACACTGATAATGTTACTGCTTATCCAGACCCATCACTGACCACACTGATAATGTCACTACTTATCCAGACCCATCACTGACCACACTGATGATGTCACTGCTTATCCAGACCTACCGCTGACCACACTGATAATGTCACTGCTTATCCAGACCCATCACTGACCACACTGATAATGTCACTGCTTATCCAGACCCATCACTGACCACACTGAAAATGTCACTGCTTATCCAGACCCATCACTGATCACACTGATAATATCACTGCTTATCCGGACCTTTGACAAAGTCTCCCATGGTAGGCCGATCCAGGAGGTGAAGGCACACGGGATTAACGGTGACTTGGTCGCATGAATTCAGAACTGTCTGAATGATAGAAGGCAGAGTGTTGTGGTGGAAGGGCAACATTCAGGCTGGAGGTCTGTGACCAGTAGTAATACAGAGGGATCTGTGCTGGGACCTCTACTGTTTGTGATACACATAAATGACTTGGGCGTGAATATACACGGGTTGTTTTGTAAGTTTGCGGATGACACCAAGATTTCTGAGGTTGAGTAATGTGAGGGAGGCTGTCTCAGTATTTAGTGGCGTATAGATCAAGTAGAGAGATGGGAGGGGTGGGGGAAATCACAGATGCAAATTATTCTGAGCAAATGAGAGATGTTGCAATTTGGGACGTCAAATGTGAGTTCAAACTATATAATTAATGGCATGACCCTTAACATCAGTGATGTATAAAAGTATCTTGCAATACAGGTAAACAGCTCCCTGAATGTGATAACGGCAGTAAAGAGGCATATGGTACAGTTTCGTTCATTGGTCAAGGAGTGGTGGTCTATCTCAGGGATTGGTGCTGCGCTCATTGTTGTTTGTCATCTGTGTCAATGAGTTGCCTGAGAATGTAACGGACTAATGTATAAGTTTGCAGTTGACACTGAATTAGGTGGTATCACAGGCATTGAAAAATGATTGGCAAGGTTTAGAGCAGGAACTTTTTCAAATTGGAAAGTGGGCTGAGAAATGGCAAATGGTGCTTCTTGCAGATGTGTGAGATTTTAAATTAGGGAAGACCAGCCAGGGCATGATCTTCACCGCGAATGGTAGTTAGCTGGGTAGTGTTGTAGAGCAGAGGGAACTCAGAATAAAAGTACATAGTTGCAAGAAAAGGGACGTAACAGGGGGATAGGGCGGTGGGGAAGGTTTTTTTCCCACTGTCTTCATCAGCCAGTGAATAAAATTTAAAAGTTGGAAAGTTATGTTCAGTTGGGCAAGACTTTGTTGAAGACGCACTTGGATACGTCACCATGTTTAGGAAATATGCCACTAATTTGTAAAGAGTGCAGAAAATAATTTCAACACGTTGCCAGAAAACAAGGGTCGGAGCTACAGGGAAATGTTGGGCTCGCCAGGACTTTATTCCATGGAGCGCAGCAGGCAGTGCAGTGACCTCATAGAGGTGGACAGTGTCATAGGTAACGTCATAATGGGAACACTAAGACATTTGGACAGGTACATGAGGGGAATGGTTTAGAGGGAGATGATCCATATGCCGGGAAATGGGAATAGTTCAGATGAACTAAAATGCACCATCGCTCCCCATGAAACAAGGCAACCTTTGTCTGAAATCTGCGTCAGGGACAGCACTAACATACAAACTGCTTTTAAATAGCCCTTGGATATTTTATTACCACATAACTCGAGCCTTGAAATCAGGGGAATTAAACATAAATAGATAGCCATATTTCTCAAAAATGCAGATTAAGCAGAAAACATTATAATTGCCTGTCTCATACATTGGTCATTTTTAATAACAGTCCCTGATCATTGAAGTGTTTATTTCAGTTTCTATGAGTGCCAGGTTTGCACTGCATGATGGGAGATATGCTCTCTTGAATTACATGACAAATAAGCACATAAATGAAGTCTGTGTGTGTGGCAGCTTTCTCTGTGCCGCTGTGTGGACAGCCCAGACGGATGAGTTGGTCATTTACTCTCAGGCCGACCATGCTGTCTGGTCTGTGAGTTTGAATTGGCATCTACCTGTCACCTGGTCTGAAGTAGTTCACTACAAAATAAACTGCAGATTGAACAGAGCCACAGATAGTGTTCACCGGCTGGAACTAATATTCCCCATTGGGAGAAACGCAAAGAAATTTAACCAACTCCCCCTTTCTCAGATCTGAAGCTGCATTTTAATTTTCAGCATTATGTGCTATTCTTTCAAGTGTATGCCAGAGAAAGTTAATTAGCATTTCTAACCTGTGTTAATTAAGAAGAAAATAACAAGCTAATGCATCTTCAGCTGCCGTGTTTACCAGCAGCAAAATGCAGTTAATGCTCATTAAAGTTTAGATTAATTATGGATACTGAACTTGAATTAACCCTTTAGAGTCGAACATTTGAATTAAAAAGAAGGGTTTCTTTGACAAGATCTGGGGAAAATTGATCATTTATTTGAGCCATGACATCAACTAGATAAATGCCGAGCTAGATATTGGAAGATTGTGTTATATAGAACTAGATGGTATGTTTGTGCGAATATTGAAATCTTTCCAGATAACCAATCATTGTTACTTTTTTATATTTTATTTGGTAAGTGTACCACACCGTCTTATTCAAATGTCTTTATTTATTTATATTCGTTGCTTATTTATCTATTTATTTTTGTTGTTTTTCTTATTATATTTTATTTATGTCGATGGTGTTGTACTGTTTTGTATATATCTCTGTGAAAAAACAAAATAAAAACTGAAGAAAAATAAAAAGAAAGGATTCTTTATTTTACATCATATCAAATGTAAAACATCGGTGTCAGATTTAATGAGATCATGTCACTGCTTATCCTGACCCATCACTGACCACACTGATAATGTCACTGCTTATCCAGACCCATCACTGACCACACTGATAATGTCACTGCTTATCCAGACCCATCACTGACCACACTAACGTCACACATAGGTATGTTCTTTGTATCATCCATTCCCAGGACATCTCACATACTGTAACAATCAGCTACCCAGTTCCATCGCACGCTGCTCAGATATATTTTCACCAGTGACAACGTTGACAACATTTGCCTCGTGCTGATTGGTACGGACACCTCTGAACTCACTGATGGTTTCACTTCCCATCTGTGTATGATTCTGAACGCATTTGAGCTACAAATGAATACCCACATACAGAAAAATCAAGACTTAACTGTTCCTCCAAGTGCAGCGCTCTCCTCGGTTGTACTTCAAATATCTGCGAGGCCCTTTTGTGTAGTTCTGGTCACCATATTATAGATATGATGTCCTGTTGCCAGAGACAGTGCGGAACAAATTCACCAGGATGTTATCTGGAATGGACAGCGTTAGTTTGAAGACAGAATCAATTGGGTGGGATTGGTCTCCTTGTAGCGCAGGAGGATGAGGGGTGATCTTATAGACATGTTTTAGACCATGAAAGGAATAGATGGAGTGGATGCTCGGATTTCCCTGCCCTGAATAGGCGAATCGAGGTCCAGAGGACATACGTTTAAGTGGAAGGGAAAACCATTGAATAGGAATCTGAGGTGTAACTTTTTCACACAATGGGTGGTGGATGTATGGAACAAACTGCCAGATGAGGAATTTGAGGCACGGACTATCCCAAGATTTATGAAATAGTTAGACAGATTGGGTACATGAATAGGACAGGTATGGTGGGATATGGACCAAATGCAGACAGGTGGAACTAGTGTAGATGGGGCCTGATGGCTGGTGTGGGCAAGTTGGGCTGAAGGGCCTGATTCCACACCATATCACTCTTTGACTCTATGAATACAGGGCTGAACTGCCTCCTCTGGCACATCGTTCCACACACCCACCACCCTTTGTGTGAAAAATTACCCCTCGGGTTCCGATTAAATTTCCCCCCTCATCTTAAACCTGGCCCCCCTGGTTCCTGCTTTCCCCTCTCTGTGCGTCTGCCAGATCTATTCCTCTCATTATTTTGTTCAGCTGTAGAAGATCATCCCTCGTCCTCCTGTGCACCAAGGGATTAAGTACTAATCTGCTGAACCTGTCCCTCTAGATCAGGCCCACGGGTCCGCGCTACATCCTCGTACATCTCCTCTATCACCTTTCCAGATTGACACCAACTTTCCTGTATCATGGTGCACACAACTGATCACAATGCTCCAAATGCAGCCTCACCAACGTCTTATACAACGGCAACATAACCTCCGAATATCTATACACAATGCTCTGACCGAAGACGGCCAATGTTACAAAAGCCTTTTTGCCCACACTATCAACCTGTGACGCTACATTCAACACATTGTGTCCATGTCGTCCTAGATCCCTCTGCTCTACAGTTAATTCACCTTTCTGCCTCGGTTGCAGTTCATCGGTACTGACACTTCTGAACTCACTGATGTTTTCACTTCCCATGTGCGTCTGATTGTCAACACACTTGCACTACAGCTGAACATCCAAACAAAGAATAATCAAGACTTAACTGCTCCTCCAAGTGCAGCGCTCTCCTCATTTGTACTTCAAATATCTGCGAGGCCCCTTTGTGTATTTCTGGTCACCATATTATATAAATGATGTCCTACTGCCAGAGGCAGTGCGGAACAGATTCAACAGGATGTTATCTGGAATGGACAGCGTTAGTTTGAGGACAGATTTGATCGGGTGGGATTGATCTCATTGGAGCAAGACTGCAGAGGGATGACCTTACTGAGGCCTGTAAAATTATGTCAACTATAGCAGGGTTGAGTAGATGGTCACAGTTATTTCCCAGGCTGGGAGAATCTGAACCCAGAAAAGTTACGTTTAATCGAAAGGGGAGAGATTTAAGGGAATTCTGACTTCAAAGATGGAGCAATCTTTTCATTTGAGGCGGTGGGGACAGATACCATCTCAGCAAATACACAGCATTTGGACAGCCGTTGGTTCGGATAGGAATGGAGGGATATGGGACAAATACATGTGAATGAGATTACCGTAGATAGGCTTCTCGGTCCGCATGGACGAGTCGGGGCGAACGGCCTGTTTCCCTGCTGTTCCCATGACTGGAATAACCGGTTCTGTCATTTCTAATGTGCTCTGTCATCGGCCTCCCCAACACTGACTGCACAACAGTGGCGATACTGTATTGGGTGGTGGTGTCACCAACAACGGAGGCACGTTGTTCATCTCCCTCACAAGTGTCCAACAGGTGCTTCACTCTCCTCAAACTAAACTCTAGCCTGGAAATCCGAGGAATTAAACGCCAATAGGTGTCGAATTTTCTCAAACCTGCAGTTTAAACAACAACACGATATAACTGCCTGTCATATACGTTGGTCGTTTTAATATGTCTCTAATCATTGAAGTGTTTCTTTCCGTTTCTATGTGTGCCAAATATATACAGCAGGAAGGGAGAAACGCTCTCTTGTATTAATTAATAAATAGGCACAGAAATTCAGACTGAGCTCTCTTGAATTAACTGGAATTTAGGATGAGAGGTGATCTTGACGAAACATATAGAATTCTGAAGAAGGGTCCCCACCCATTCCTTCTCCCAAGAGATGCTGCCTGTCCCGCTGAGTTACTCCAGTTTTTTGTGTCTATCTTCTGTTTAAACCAGCATCTGCAGTTCCTTCTTACACATATACAATTCTTAAGGGATTGGAAAGGATAGATACAGGAAAAATGTTCCCGATGTTGTGGGAGTCCAGAACAGGGATCACAGTTTGCGAATAAACGGTAGCTCAATTATTACTGAGATGAGGAAAAACTGAACTGTCGTCGGCCTCCCCAGTTGAGATGAATTGTGAATCTGTGGAATCTGAGGGGTAATGTTTCACATAAATCGTGGTGGGTGTGTGGAACGAGCTGCCAGAGGAGCTAGTTCAAACCTGTACTCATAGAGTCATAGAGTGATATGGTGTGGAAACAGGCCCTTCGGCCCAACTTGCCCACTACAGCCAAAATGCCACCTGTCTGCATTTGGTCCATTTCCCACCAAACCTGTCCTATTCATGCACCTGTCTAACTGTTTCATGAATGTTGGGATAGTCCCTGCCTCAAATACCTCCTCTGGCAGTTTGCTCCATTCATCCAACACCCACTGTGTGAAAATGTTACCCCTCAGATTCCTATTCAATCATTTCTCCTTCACCTTAAACGTATGTCCTCTGGACCTCGATTCTCCTAC
This sequence comes from Rhinoraja longicauda, assembly GCF_053455715.1. Classification (NCBI taxonomy): domain Eukaryota; kingdom Metazoa; phylum Chordata; class Chondrichthyes; order Rajiformes; family Arhynchobatidae; genus Rhinoraja; species Rhinoraja longicauda. Next base: position 337,566 of record NW_027601320.1, read on the forward strand.
TCAGGGCAGGAGAAGCTGAGCATCTACCCGATCTATTCCTTTCATGATCTAAAACACGTCTATGAGATCACCCTTCGTCCTCCTGCGCTCCAAGAAGACCAAGCCCACCCAAATGATTATGTCTTCAAACTAACGATGTCCATTCCAGATACCATCCTGGTGAATCTGTTCCGAATTGTCTCTGGCAACAGGACATCATATCTATAATATGGTGACCAGAACTACACAAAAAAGGCCTTGCAGATATGTGAAGTACAACTGAAGAGAGCGCTGGAACTTGGAAGAGCAGTTAAGTCTTGATTTTTCTTTATTTGGGTGCTCATTTGTAGTGTAAGTGTGTTCAGAATCAGACACAGTGAGTTCAGAGGTGTCCGTACCAATCAGCATGGGGCAAATGTTGTCAAACGTGTCGCTGGTGAAAATATATTTGAGCAGCGTGCGATGGAACTGTTAAGCTGGTTGTTACAGTATGTGAGATGTCCTTGGAATGGATGATACAAAGAACATACCTGTGTGTGACGTCAGTGTGGTCAGTGATGGGTCTGGATAAGCAGTAACATTATCAGTGTGGTCAATGATGGGCCTGGATAAGCAGTGACACTATCAGTGTGGTCAGTGATGGGTCTGGATAAGCAGTGACATTATCAGTGTGGTCAGTGATGGGTCTGGATAAGCAGTGATAATATCAGTGTGGTCAGTGATGGGTCTGGATAAGCAGTGACATTATCAGTGTGGTCAGTGATGGGTCTGGATAAGCAGTGACATTATCAGTGTGGTCAGTGATGGGTCTGGATAAGCAGTGACATTATCAGTGTGGTCAGTGATGGGTCTGGATAAGCAGCAACATTATCAGTGTGGTCAGTGATGTGTCTGGATAAGAAGTGACATTATCTGTGTGGTCAGTGACGGGTCTGGATAAGCACTGACATTATCAGTCTGGTCACTGATGGGTCTGGATAAGCAGTGACATTATCAGTAATTAATCTCGTCTCTAATGAGCTCTCACTGCATCTTGCTGTTCTATCCACGTTGGCCGGTGCAGACGTTTTTATTTGTTATTTTTATTTTAATAGGCAGTGATTAAAATGAGTAAATAACTTTCTCCGGCATACGAGTGATAGAGTAACACATAATGCGTCTCCCGCAACACTCCTCACTCTCTCTGCCTCTCTCCCTCCCCCTCCGTCCATTCTCTCTCCCCCATATTAATCCCCCCTCTTGCTCCCCAATTTTCCGACCCTTTGACTTCCCACCTCCTCCACTCTCTCCACACTCCTACCCACTATCTCCCCACACTCCCATCTGTCCTGCCACACTCCAACCTCTCTCCCCACACACATCTACCTCTCTCTCCACACCCCCTCTCTCCCCACTCTCCTCTCACTCTCCACCCCTCACTCTGTATTTCTCCCCACACACTCACCACTCCTCTCATTCTGTGTCCCCACACTCCTCCCCCTCTGTCTACCCCATTCCCCCCCTCTGTCTCCCCACATCCCCCCTCATTCCCCACACACCTCCACCTCTATCTCCTCCCCTCTCTCCCCATTCATCCATTCTCTGCACCATCTCTCTTTCCCCACATACCTCCCCTCTCTCGCCTCACTCCTTCCTCTATATCTACCCTCCCCTTTCTCCGCCACATTCCCCCACTCACTCCCCACTCCTCCACTCTCTCCCCACACTCCTCTTGTACCTCTTTCCCCTGTACCCGTCGCTCTCGCTACATTCACCCCCCACCCTTCTTTCACTCTCCCCCACTCCTCCCCTCCATCCTCACATTCCTCTAACTCGCTCTCCACACTATCCTTCCTCCCTCTCTTTCACACTCCTCTCTCTCCGTATGCCCACTCCCCCCTCTCCCCACAGTCCTCCCCTCTTAATTCCCACATTCCTAATTTCTCTCCACAATCCCCATTCTCCCTCAACACTCCTCCCTCTCTCTCTCACCACACACCTTCCTCTCTCTCACACCCATCTCCTCTCGCTCTCCCCCACTCTCCCCCACTCCCCCCTCCATCCCCACATTCATCCCACTCTCTCCCCACACAATCCTTCCACCCTTTCTCTCACACTCCTCCCTCCCCAGTCCCCTAAAACCCACCCCTCCCCCACAGTCCTCCCCGTCATTCTCCCCACACTCCCCCTCTCTCTCCTCACACTCCCCTTTCGCTCCCCACATTCATCCTGCCTACTCTATCTCCCGACTCCCTGTCTCTCCCCACACTATTCAATTCCTCTCCCCAAACCCCCTCCCTTCCCACCCTCCATCCCCTCCCACCACTCATCCCCTTTCTCTCCCCACACACCTCTCTCTCTCTCTCCACGTTCCTCCCCTCTTCCTCCCCACACTCTTCACTCTCTTTCTCTCTGGATAAGCAGTGACATTATCAGTGTGGTCAGTGATGGGTCTGGATAAGCAGTGACATTATCAGTGTGGTCAGTGATGGGTCTGGATAAGCAGTGACATTATCAGTGTGGTCAGTGATGGGTCTGGATAAGCAGTGACATTATCAGTGTGGTCAGTGATGGGTCTGGATAAGCAGTGCCATGATCTCATTAAATCTGACCCGATGTTTTACATTTGATATGATGTGAAATAAAGAATTCTTTCTTTTTTGTCTCTTCTGTTTTTATTGTTTTTTCACTGAGAAATATACAAAACACCATCAACATGAATAAAATAAAATAAGAAAAACAACAAAAATAAATAAATAAATGAATTGATAACTAAATAAATAAAGGAGATAAATAGATAAATAAATACATTTGAACAAGACAGTGTGGTACACTTACCAAATAAAATATAATAAAGTAAGAATGATTGGTTATCTAGAGATATTTCAATATTCGCACAAACATACCATCTACTTCTATACAACACAGTCTTCCAATATCTAGCTCGGCATTTATCCAGTTGGTGTCATGGCTGAAATAAACGATCCATTTTTCCGACATCTTCTCAATGAATCCCTTCCTTTTAATTCAAATGTTCGATTCTACAGGGGTTGAGGAAGGATATTCTTGCTATTGCGGGCGTTCAGCGTAGATTTACTAGGTTAATTCCCGGAATGGCGGGACTGTCATATGTTGAAAGACTGGAGCGACGAGGCTTGTATACACTGGAATTTAGAAGGATGAGAGGGGATATTATCGAAACATATAAGATTATTAAGGGGTCACAGTTTAAGAATAAAGGGTAGGCCATTTAGAGCGGAGATGATTAAAAACGTTTTCAGAGAGTTGTAAATCTGTGGAATTCTCTGCCTCAGATGGCAGTGGAGGTCAATTCTCTCAATGCATTCAAGAGAGAGCTAGATAGAGCTCTTAAGGATAGCGGAGTCAGGGGGTATGGGGAGAAGGCAGGAACGGGGTACTGATTGAGAATGATCAGCCATGATCACATTGAATGGTGGTACTGGCTCGAACGGCCGAATGGCCTCCTCCTGCACCTATTGTCTATTGTTAACTCGTTCAATATCCATAATTAATCTGAACTTTAATGAGCACTAACTCCATCTTGCTGCTCTATCCACGCTGGTAAACACGGCAGCTGAAGATGCGTTAACTTATTATTTTCTTCTTAATTAACACAGGTTAGAAATGCTAATTAACTCTCTCCGGCATACATTTGAAAGAATAACACAAGTGCTGAAAATTAAAATGCAGCTTCAGATCTGAGAAACGGGGAGATGGCTAAATGTTCTGTGTACTTCGCCCAGTGGGGAATATTAGTTCCAGCCGGTGAACATTAGCTGTGGCTCTGTTCAATCTGCAGTTTATTTTGTGGTGAACTACTTCAGACCAGGTGACAGGTAGATGTTAATTCAAACACACAGACCAGACAGTAAGGTCAGTCTGAGAGTAAATGACCAACTCATCCGTCTGGGCTGTCCACACAGCGGCACAGAGAAAGCTACCACACACGCAGACTTCATTTATGTGCTTATTTATCAAGTCATTCAAGAGAGCATATCTCCCATCATGCAGTGCAAACCTGGCAGCCGTAGAAACTGAAATTAGCACTTCAATGATCAGGGACTGTTATTAAAAATCACCAATGTATATGACAGGCAATTAAATGTTTTCTGCTTAATCTGCATCTTTGAGAAATGTGGACATCTATCGATGTTTAATTCCCTTGATTTCAAGGTTAGAGTTCAGTGGTAATAAAATATCCAAGGGCCATTTAAAAGCAGTTTGTCTGTTAGTGCTGTACCTGGCGCAAATTTTGAGACAAAGGTTGCCGTGTTTCATGGGGAGGGATGGTGCATTTGAGTTAATCTGAACTATTCCCATTTGCCGGCATATGGATCATCTCCCTCTAAACCATTCCCCTCATGTACCTGTCCAAATGTCTTAGTGTTCCCATTATGACGCTACCTATGACACTGTCCACCTCTATGAGGTCACTGCACTGCCTGCTGCGCTCCATGGAATAAAGTCATGGCAGCCCAACATTTCGCTGTAGCTCCGACCCTTTTTTTCTGGCAACGTGTTGAAATTATTTTGTGCACTCTTTGCAAATTAGTGGCATATTTCATATGACGGCAGATTATACACGTTACTCCAAGTGCATCCTCACCAACGTCTCTTCCATCTGAACACAACTTTCCAACTTCTACATTTTATTCACTGGCTGATGAAGACAGTGGGCCAAAAAAAACCTTCTCTACCACCCTTTCCCCCTGTTACATCCCTTTTCTTGCAACAATGTACTTTTATTCTGAGATCCCTCTGCTCTGCAACACTCCCCAGATAACTACCATTCACAGTGAAGATCATGCCCTGGCTTGTATAACAGGTATAACAGAGCCTTATTTGTCGTTCGGTACCGAAGTACCGAACGAAACTACATAGCAGTCATAGAAAAAAAAAAGAACACAAGACACATAACCCCAACACAAACGTCCATCACAGTGACTCCAAACACCCCCTCACTGTGATGGAGGCAACAAAACTTCCCCTCTCTTCCCCACGCCCACGGACAGACAGCTCGTCCCCGACCGACCCGCACAGTCCCCGCACCGGGCGCTGAAACGTCTCGCGGCCCAACCGGGCGATGAAAGGCCCGCGACCAAGCCTTGCGCAGCTAAGTCCCGCAGCCGAGCCGCACCAGCAGTGAAAAGTCCCGCAGCCGAGCCGCACCGGGCGGTGTTAAGTCCCGCAGCCGAGTTGCACCGGGCGATGTTAAGTCCCGCAGCCGAGCCGCACCAGCAGTGAAAAGTCCCGCAGCCGAGCCGCACCGGGCGGTGTTAAGTCCCGCAGCCGAGCCGCACCAGCGGTGAAAAGTCCCGCAGCCGAGCCGCACCGGGCGGTGTTAAGTCCCGCAGCCGAGTTGCACCGGGCGGTGTTAAGCCCCGCAGCCGAGCTGCACCGGGCGGTGTTAAGTCCCGCAGCCGAGTTGCACCGGGCGGTGTTAAGCCCCGCAGCCGAGCTGCACCGGGTGGTGTTAAGTCACGCAGCCGAGTTGCACCGGGCGGTGTTAAGCCCCGCAGCCGAGCTGCACCGGGCGATGTAAGTCCAGCGGCCAAGCCACACCGGGATGTAAAGTCCAGCGGCCGAGCCGCACCGGGGGATGTTAGGCCCCGCAGCCGAGCCGCACCCCGCGCCGTGAGGAAGAGAAAAGTTCCCCACACCCACCCACCCACACCCACCCCCCCACACACCACCACCCCCTCGCACACATACACAACAACAAAAAAATATATAAAAATC
>NW_027601320.1:343783-352783 GCF_053455715.1 Rhinoraja longicauda
TTCACTCTTTCAGTAGTATCTTCAGTCTTAACTTCCAATTTTTAAACTTTTTTATCCAATTTATCCATTTTTTTTAAACTTCTGTTGGTGGCGATGGTATTATTTTTTAATTGTTCACATACTTCTTGTAAGATCTCTTCCATACTTCCCCTATATTTTTTACTTTCAATTTTACCTTTAGGTCTATCAAATAGGCAAGGTTCATCTTCTGATGAATCTTCTTGATCGTCTGTATGTTCTTGGTCCTGGTCCTGGTCGATGTCACTATCTGTGGCAGAGGCATCCTGGGATTGTAGTTTCTTTAACTTCCCTTGTGACATTTCGCGCATGCACGGTTCCCCTTGTTCGCGCATGCGCGGTTCCCCGTATTCACGCGAGGCATGCTTCTTCCTCCCGGGTGCCGCCACTCCTGCTTGCCATTCTTCGGGATCAGTCCTCTCAACTTGAGCACGAGGATTCTCCATCGCAACAGGACCTCCTTCCCTCTTCTCACCCGATCTCTTTAAACCAATATGTTTCTTCAGTTTTTGTTTAGGAGACATGTTTCAATAATCCCCCGATCTTTATAGAGAATTATAGACTTTCTAAGAAACTTTTGTTCAATTTTTTTTTAACTTACTCGGTACTTTTCTAAGTTTTGTTCGGAGGAGCTGGAAGACCACAACCTGTGCCTACGTCATCACGTGCCGCCCCCGAACATTCTTTGCATCCATTTATCTTAATCAGACCGTGCCACATTCTCCGTGTGACCCAGAGGTTGTACTTGGACTTAAGTTTCTCCCGGTATTGTCTCTTGGCACCCTTGATGGATTTGCGGAGACCACAGACTCTTCACACCACGGGACCCACTCACAAGTTAGGATACTCTCGACCTAGTGTTATCGTCCGGATTCACAATCTACAACATTGAAACTACTGAGGCCTGTCTATCGGACCACAGCGCTATCATTTTTGACGCATCTCTGCCTTTATCTCCCGCAAAATCTCATCTCCCTGTTCGCTACTCCCGCGACATAAATTCATTGCCTGCCAGTAAATTCTCCGAGGCTCTCACAGCTGCCCCCAACATCTGCACTATTGAGGCTTCTCCCCCCCCATCTCAGCACTGAGGATATCACTTGCTCTTCCATCCTGGATTCTATCGCTCCCCTTAAAATGAAAAAGCCTAAGCCCAAAGGTCGGCCTTGGCTCAATGACACCACCAAAGCCCTAAGAAGGGAGTGCAGAAAATCAGAACGGAGGTGGAAATGTGACAAGCTTCAAATTTCCTTCGAAATTCTGAGAAACAATCTTCTCAAATACCAGGAAGCAGTAAAGTCTGCTAGAGCACAATACTTCTCCGACCTTATTTCCAAAAACTCTCATAACTCCAAGGTCCTATTTAGCACAATTACCTCTGTCATATGTCCCGACCCCAGTACCAGCTTAGTTAGGTCCCCTGCTAAGTGCGAAGAATTCGCTAAATTTTTCACCAGCAAAGTTGAGAACATTAGAATGAACATTTCCCCTCCCACCCGTGACCTAGCTGTCTCACGAGTCTGTTCATCTAAATTGGACTGTTTCCAACCCGTCACTCTATCCTCCCTTGCAAAGCTTGTCTCCGCTATGAAACCTGCAACCTGCCCCCTTGATCCTGCCCCCACTGCCCTTCTGTAGGATGTCATTGCAATAGTCGCTCTATTATCAACAGTTCTCTGGCCACTGGCACTGTTCCAACCTGTTTCAAGCACGCGGTGGTCCAGCCCCTACTGAAAAAACCTAACCTAGACCCCACCTTGCCTAGTAACTACAGACCCATTTCCTAACTGCCATTCCTGTCAAAAGTCCTTGAAAAGGCAATTCTAAACCAATTAGTGCCATACCTACACCAAAACACCATCCTGGAAAGTTTCCAGTCAGGTTTCAGAGCCCACCACAGCAGAGTCTGCCTTGTTGAAGGTACACAACGACCTGCTTCTCGCCATCGACAGCGGCGACTGTGCAATCCTGCTCCGTCTCGACTTCAGCGCAGCGTTCGATACAGTGGACCACACCATCCTTATTGACCGTCTCCGGTACGCGGTTGGCATTCATGGCACTGCCGTGAGCTGGTTCGCTTCCTACCTCAAAATTAGGAGTTTCGCCATCAACATAGGCAGTTATTCCTCTGCTCCAGCTAGCCCCTCCTGCGGAGTTCCACAAGGCTCCATCCTAGGCCCCATTCTCTTCTCTCTATACATGCTCCCCCTTGGCCAAATCATTCAAAGGCACGGCATTTCTTTCCACTGCTATGCCGATGACACTCAGCTTTACCTCCCCCTGAAGCCCTACAACCAGTCAAATTTAAACAGCCTCTTACACTGCCTTGAGGACATAAAATGTTGGATGGCACAGAACTTCCTCTAATTAAACGAGAGCAAGCCTGAGGTCATCCTATTAGGCCCCCGACTCCATCAAATCGATAACAGGCAGTCTTGGAAGTTATTTTAGCAAATCTCCCCGCCAGGATATTGGTTCCCCTCGGGTTCAGATGCAACCCGTCCTTTTTGTACAGGTCATATTTCCCCCAGAAGAGGTCCCAATGATCCAGAAACTTGAAACCCTGCTCCCTGCACCAGTTCCTCAGCCACGTATTTATCCTCCACCTCACTCCATTCCTATTCTCACTATCGCGTGGCACAGGCAGTAAGCCTGAGATTATTACTATGGAAGTCCTTTTTTTTAACTCTCTTCCTAGCCCCTTAAATTCACCTTTCAGGACCTCTTCCCTTATCCTACCTATATTGTTGGTACCTATATGTACCACGACCTCTGGCTCCTCTCCCTCCCCTTTCAGGATATCCTGGACACGCTCAGACACTTCCCGGACACCGGCACCAGGGAGGCAAACCACCATCCAGGTCTCCCGACTGTGTCCACAGAATCGCCTATCTGACCCCCTCACTATAGAGTCCCCTATTACTATCGCTCTCCTCTTCCTTTCCCTACCCTTCTGAGCAACAGGGCCGGACTCCTTGCCAGAGGCCCGGGCACCGTCGCTGCCCCAGGTAGCCTGTTCCCCCCAACAGTACTTAAACAGGAGTACTGTCACTCCACATTTCTACCTAACAGAGACTCACGTACTCACACTTGCTCACACACTCCCGTAAAGTCACGAAAAGTCACACAGGCTTCCAGGTCTACAGACACTTTATATACGTTTGCACACTCCAACACAATGATCACACACAAATACTCTCGCACGCTCACTCATACCAATTCAGACTTACACACCACTGACAATCCCAGACACTCGCGCACCCTCACACGCTGACATTCTTGCACACTCATGCTTATCGTATCTACACCCAAGCTGTTACACAATCATAAACACACATATTCACACACAAACACAGTCAAACACGCACACACATACCCGCGCACGTAGCCACGCACGATCTCTTACATACAATCACAAGCACTCAAATACACTCTCACACATTCTCACATACAATCTCACATACACATGCACTCACACCTACAGACACATACACACGTACTAGCACTAAGAAACACGCGCTCATTCGCACACAGTGACTAGCGAACTCCTTGCCAGAGGCCCGGGCACCGTCGCTGCCCCAGGTAGCCTGTTCCCCCCAACAGTACTTAAACAGGAGTACTGTCACTCTCGCAGACAAAGAGCCACACACACTCACACATGCAAACACTGTCACTCACAAACACATATGCACTGTCCCACTCAGAGACTCAGAATCATTCAATCGCACCAGCACCCACACTTACTAATGCTCACTCACTCACACGCACACTCACGCACACGCACAGACAGACACACACACACACAAATACAGGCACTCTTATAAACTCTGCCGCCCTCACACACGCATGGACACTTCCACATTTTGGGATTCAGTAGGATCCCAGGGTATTAGCAGCGAGCAAGGCAGCGCGGCCGGGAGTGTTCCCGGTAAGCGGGGCCAAGCCCTTGAGTCGGCCCAGTAGACCAGGCTCGCCCACCGCGGACGGCGATGGGAGCCGCGCCTCGGGAGCAGGCAGGAGATAGAACTATCCGGCTAACGTCTGTAAATTTGCCGGCGTCAAAATGTAGCGAATGTTAAATGCAGTGATGGCCTTGCATTAAAGTCATCTAGCGACCCCCCATGGATGTTATATGCATTAAATTAATTGCAATAATTTTGCAAAACCTCTCAAATGTTAAATGCAACAAATGCATCGCATTAGGATGACTTTTCTGGCTGCTGCAATGTTAAATGCAGTGATCGCCTTGCATTAAAGAAATATTGCAAAACCCTGCGATGTGAAATGCAATAATAATCCTGCAAAACCTCTCAAATGTTAAATGCGACTAAAGCATCGTATTAGGATAACTTTGCAGGCTGCTGCATTGTTAAATGCAGCGCTGGCGTTGCATTAAAGCAATATTGCAACCCCCTGGGATGTTAAATGCAATAAAATTAATTGCAATAATTTTGCAAAACCTCTCAAATGTTAAATGCAATTAATGCAACGCATTAGAACAACTTTGCAGGCTCCTGCAATGTTAAATGCAGCGCAGGCCTTGCATTAAAGCAAAATTGCAGCTGTTCTGGGGTATTAAACGCATTAAAATCATTGTAATAATCATGCAAAATCTCTCAAATGTTCAATGCAACTAATGCATGGTACCATTAAAATCTTTATTGGTGTACGGTTCCCCCTGACATCCATCCACCCACCCACCGATCGATCGATCAATCAATCTTTGATTAATTCTTATTATTATTAATAATATAAATTATTATTACTATAGTATTATTATTGTATTTACTACCCCCGGCATCGCATTAGGATGACTTTTCAGGCTGCTGCAATGTTAAATGCAGTGATCGCCTTGCATTAAAGAAATATTGCAACACCCTGCGATGTGAAATGCAATAATAATCCTGCAAAACCTCTCAAATGTTAAATGTGACTAATGCATCGTATTAGGATAACTTTGCAGGCTACTGCAATGTTAAATGCAGTGATGGCCTTGCATTAAAGTCATCTAGCGACCCCCCATGGATGTTATATGCATTAAATTAATTGCAATAATTTTGCAAAACCTCTCAAATGTTAAATGCAACAAATGCATCGCATTAGGATGACTTTTATGGCTGCTGCAATGTTAAATGCAGTGATCGCCTTGCATTAAAGAAATATTGCAACACCCTGCGATGTGAAATGCAATAATAATCCTGCAAAACCTCTCAAATATTAAACGTGACTAATGCATCGTATTAGGATAACTTTGCAGGCTACTGCAATGTTAAATGCAGTGATGGCCTTGCATTAAAGTCATCTAGCGACCCCCCATGGATGTTATATGCATTAAATTAATTGCAATAATTTTGCAAAACCTCTCAAATGTTAAATGCAACAAATGCATCGCATTAGGATGACTTTTCTGGCTGCTGCAATGTTAAATGCAGTGATCGCCTTGCATTAAAGAAATATTGCAACACCCTGCGATGTGAAATGCAATAATATTCCTGCAAAACCTCTCAAATGTTAAATGCGACTAAAGCATCGTATTAGGATAACTTTGCAGGCTGCTGCATTGTTAAATGCAGCGCTGGCGTTGAATTAAAGCAATATTGCAACCCCCTGGGATGTTAAATGCAATAAAATTAATTGCAATAATTTTGCAAAACCTCTCAAATGTTAAATGCAATTAATGCAACGCATTAGAACAACTTTGCAGGTTCCTGCAATGCTAAATGCAGCGCAGGCCTTGCATTAAAGCAAAATTGCAGCTGTTCTGGGGTATTAAACGCATTAAAATCATTGTAATAATCATGCAAAATCTCTCAAATGTTCAATGCAACTAATGCATGGTACCATTAAAATCTTTATTGGTGTACGGTTCCCCCTGACATCCATCCACCCACCCACCGATCGATCGATCAATCAATCTTTGATTAATTCTTATTATTATTAATAATATAAATTATTATTACTATAGTATTATTATTGTATTTACTACCCCCGGCATCGCATTAGGATGACTTTTCAGGCTGCTGCAATGTTAAATGCAGTGATCGCCTTGCATTAAAGAAATATTGCAACACCCTGCGATGTGAAATGCAATAATAATCCTGCAAAACCTCTCAAATGTTAAATGTGACTAATGCATCGTATTAGGATAACTTTGCAGGCTACTGCAATGTTAAATGCAGTGATGGCCTTGCATTAAAGTCATCTAGCGACCCCCCATGGATGTTATATGCATTAAATTAATTGCAATAATTTTGCAAAACCTCTCAAATGTTAAATGCAACAAATGCATCGCATTAGGATGACTTTTCTGGCTGCTGCAATGTTAAATGCAGTGATCGCCTTGCATTAAAGAAATATTGCAACACCCTGCGATGTGAAATGCAATAATAATCCTGCAAAACCTCTCAAATGTTAAACGTGACTAATGCATCGTATTAGGATAACTTTGCAGGCTACTGCAATGTTAAATGCAGTGATGGCCTTGCATTAAAGTCATCTAGCGACCCCCCATGGATGTTATATGCATTAAATTAATTGCAATAATTTTGCAAAACCTCTCAAATGTTAAATGCAACAAATGCATCGCATTAGGATGACTTTTCTGGCTGCTGCAATGTTAAATGCAGTGATCGCCTTGCATTAAAGAAATATTGCAACACCCTGCGATGTGAAATGCAATAATATTCCTGCAAAACCTCTCAAATGTTAAATGCGACTAAAGCATCGTATTAGGATAACTTTGCAGGCTGCTGCATTGTTAAATGCAGCGCTGGCGTTGAATTAAAGCAATATTGCAACCCCCTGGGATGTTAAATGCAATAAAATTAATTGCAATAATTTTGCAAAACCTCTCAAATGTTAAATGCAATTAATGCAACGCATTAGAACAACTTTGCAGGTTCCTGCAATGTTAAATGCAGCGCAGGCCTTGCATTAAAGCAAAATTGCAGCTGTTCTGGGGTATTAAACGCATTAAAATCATTGTAATAATCATGCAAAATCTCTCAAATGTTCAATGCAACTAATGCATGGTACCATTAAAATCTTTATTGGTGTACGGTTTCCCCTGACATCCATCCACCCACCCACCGATCGATCAATCAATCAATCTTTGATTAATTCTTATTATTATTAATAATATAAATTATTATTACTATAGTATTATTATTGTATTTACTACCCCCGGCATCGCATTATGATGACTTTTCAGGCTGCTGCAATGTTAAATGCAGTGATCGCCTTGCATTAAAGAAATATTGCAACACCCTGCGATGTGAAATGCAATAATAATCCAGCAAAACCTCTCAAATGTTAAACGTGACTAATGCATCGTATTATGATAACTTTGCAGGCTACTGCAATGTTAAATGCAGTGATGGCCTTGCATTAAAGTCATCTAGCGACCCCCCATGGATGTTATATGCATTAAATTAATTGCAATAATTTTGCAAAATCTCTCAAATGTTAAATGCAACAAATGCATCGCATTAGGATGACTTTTCTGGCTGCTGCAATGTTAAATGCAGTGATCGCCTTGCATTAAAGAAATATTGCAACACCCTGCGATGTGAAATGCAATAATAATCCTGCAAAACCTCTCAAATGTTAAACGTGACTAATGCATCGTATTAGGATAACTTTGCAGGCTACTGCAATGTTAAATGCAGTGATGGCCTTGCATTAAAGTCATCTAGCGACCCCCCATGGATGTTATATGCATTAAATTAATTGCAATAATTTTGCAAAACCTCTCAAATGTTAAATGCAACAAATGCATCGCATTAGGATGACTTTTCTGGCTGCTGCAATGTTAAATGCAGTGATCGCCTTGCATTAAAGAAATATTGCAACACCCTGCGATGTGAAATGCAATAATAATCCTGCAAAACCTCTCAAATGTTAAATGCGACTAAAGCATCATATTAGGATAACTTTGCAGGCTGCTGCATTGTTAAATGCAGCGCTGGCGTTGCATTAAAGCAATATTGCAACCCCCTGGGATGTTAAATGCAATAAAATTAATTGCAAAAATTTTGCAAAACCTCTCAAATGTTAAATGCAATTAATGCAACGCATTAGAACAACTTTGCAGGCTCCTGCAATGTTAAATGCAGCGCAGGCCTTGCATTAAAGCAAAATTGCAGCTGTTCTGGGGTATTAAACGCATTAAAATCATTGTAATAATCATGCAAAATCTCTCAAATGTTCAATGCAACTAATGCATGGTACCATTAAAATCTTTCTTGGTGTACGGTTCCCCCTGACATCCATCCACCCACCCACCAATCAATCAATCTTTGATTAATTCTTATTATTATTAATAATATAAATTATTATTACTATAGTATTATTATTGTATTTACTACCCCCGGCATCGCATTAGGATGACTTTTCAGGCTGCTGCAATGTTAAATGCAGTGATCGCCTTGCATTAAAGAAATATTGCAACACCCTGCGATGTGAAATGCAATAATAATCCTGCAAAACCTCTCAAATGTTAAACGTGACTAATGCATCGTATTAGGATAACTTTGCAGGCTACTGCAATGTTAAATGCAGTGATGGCCTTGCATTAAAGTCATCTAGCGACCCCCATGGATGTTATATGCATTAAATTAATTGCAATAATTTTGCAAAACCTCTCAAATGTTAAATGCAACAAATGCATCGCATTAGGATGACTTTTCTGGCTGCTGCAATGTTAAATGCAGTGATCGCCTTGCATTAAAGAAATATTGCAACACCCTGCGATGTGAAATGCAATAATAATCCTGCAAAACCTCTCAAATGTTAAACGTGACTAATGCATCGTATTAGGATAACTTTGCAGGCTACTGCAATGTTAAATGCAGTGATGGCCTTGCATTAAAGTCATCTAGCGACCCCCCATGGATGTTATATGCATTAAATTAATTGCAATAATTTTGCAAATCCTCTCAAATGTTAAATGCAACAAATGCATTGCATTAGGATGACTTTTCT
>NW_027601320.1:353283-354500 GCF_053455715.1 Rhinoraja longicauda
CTGGGTAAGCAGTGACATTATCAGTGTGGTCAGTGATGGGTCTGGATAAGCAGTGACATTATCAGTGTGGTCAGTGATGGGTCAGGATAAGCAGTGACATGATCTCATTAAATCTGACACCGATGTTTTACATTTGATATGATGTAAAATAAAGAATCCTTTCTTTTTATTTTTCTTCAGTTTTTATTTTGTTTTTTCACAGAGATATATACAAAACAGTACAACACCATCGACATAAATAAAATATAATAAGAAAAACAATAATTTGCATCTGTGATTTCCCCCACCCCTCCCATCTCTCTACTTGATCTATACGCCACTAAATACTGAGACAGCCTCCCTCACATTCCACAACCCCAGAAATCTTGGTGTCATCCGCAAACTTACAAAACAACCCGTGTATATTCATGCCCAAGTCATTTATGTGTATCACAAACAGTAGAGGTCCCAGCACAGATCCCTGTGTATTACTACTGGTCACAGACCTCCAGCCTGAATATTGCCCTTCTACCACAACACTCTGCCTTCTATCATTCAGACAGTTCTGAATTCATGCGACCAAGTCACCGTTAATCCCGTGTGCCTTCACCTCCTGGATCGGTCTACCATGGGAGACTTTGTCAAAGGTCCGGATAAGCAGTGATATTATCAGTGTGGTCAGTGATGGGTCTGGATAAGCAGTGACATTATCAGTGTGGTCAGTGATGGGTCTGGATAAGCAGTGACATTATCAGTGTGGTCAGTGATGGGTCAGGATAAGCAGTGACATGATCTCATTAAATCTGACACCGATGTTTTACATTTGATATGATGTAAAATAAAGAATCCTTTCTTTTTATTTTTCTTCAGTTTTTATTTTGTTTTTTCACAGAGATATATACAAAACAGTACAACACCATCGACATAAATAAAATATAATAAGAAAAACAACAAAAAAAAATAGATAAATAAGCAACGAATATAAATAAATAAAGACATTTGAATAAGACGGTGTGGTACACTTACCAAATAAAATATAAAAAAGTAACAATGATTGGTTATCTGGAAAGATTTCAATATTCGCACAAACATACCATCTAGTTCTATATAACACAATCTTCCAATATCTAGCTCGGCATTTATCTAGTTGGTGTCATGGCTCAAATAAATGATCAATTTTCCCCAGATCATGTCAAAGAAACCCTTCTTTATAATTCAAATGTTCGACTCTAAAGGGT
>NW_027601323.1:0-962 GCF_053455715.1 Rhinoraja longicauda
CCTTGATTTTCTTACTTTCAGACAGCCAAAACTAACCCTCTCTTTCTCCCACTGCCGGGACCCACTAGAATGTTGTTCTTGCCTTCAGTGGGACCTTGCCCAGAGTTGTCCCAGTGCTCGGGACAGGCAGCTCTCCGGGATGGTGTGACTGGGAAGGGGTTTACATTGTGAAGTTCACTGTGTCTGAGTTAATGATCAGAGTGAACACCCGCTCCTGTGGACACGTCTCACTGTGGAGTCTGTCACAGTCGGATTCCACCGCCTGTTGGTCAATAATTGGATCGATCTCCTGAACCGGTGGCCGCGGATCTACCGGCGTGTGTTGTTACCGAACTGAACTCACTGTGGAATGAATCCATTAACGGAGCCACTCTGCTGCCGGATCCTAAGTTGTCCCTGCCTTCCCTCTGGAACCCTCCTCGTTCCCATCAGATGCCGAGTTCCCAGAGCCCTGGTTAAACGCGGCCGGTCACGGTTAAGTCTGTGAAACCGGCCCCATCAGAGACTGTGAGCGGGTTAACTGTAGACAGGGACCATTCCGCCTATTGTAGCGGGCGGCTGCTCGTTCCCTCCCCGCCCTTTACCCCGCCCGTCGCCTTATCTCCTCTCCCCTGAAGCAGGCAGGTCGGGCACAGTCGGAGCCGGGTCTGACATTGTTAAACCTGCAGCCGCGCACCGACTCCAACACTCCTGATCTTCAGCTGAAAGTGGAGCCGGTGTTCAGCCCCGGAGACCGTGTTCAGTGATGCCCAGTGTCCGTCCCCTTCTCTTTCCGCAGTGAATTTAGTGGCGATTGTGATCCTGTCCCGGGGAAAGTGCGGCCTCTCCACCTGCACCACTCGCTACCTGGTGGCCATGGCAGCGGCCGATCTACTCACCCTGATCACCGAGGTCATTTTGTATCGGATCCGATACCATTACTTTTATTGGAGTTTCCTGTCCATCACCCCTGTGTGCAGTGT
>NW_027601323.1:1462-27133 GCF_053455715.1 Rhinoraja longicauda
CTGGATAAGCAGTGACATTATCAGTGTGGTCAGTGGTGGGTCTGGATAAGCAGTGACATTATCAGTGTGGTCAGCGGTAGGTCTGGATAAGCAGTGACATCATCAGTGTGGTCAGTGATGGGTCTGGATAAGTAGTGACATTATCAGTGTGGTCAGTGATGGGTCTGGATAAGCAGTAACATTATCAGTGTGGTCAGTGATGGGTCTGTATAAGCAGTAACATTCTCAGTAATTAATCTCATCTGTAATGAGCTCTCACGGCATCTTGTTGTTCTATCCACGTTGGCGGGTGCACACGTATTTATTTGTTATTTTCACTTTAATAGGCAGCGGTGATAATGAGTCGATAACTTTCTGCTGGATAAGATTGAAGGAATAACGCATTATGCGTCTCTCCCAACACTCCTCACTCTCTCTCTCTCTCTCTCTCTCTCTCTCCCTCTCTCCCTCCTCCCATTCTCTGTCCTCTCCCCACTTTTCCGATTCTGTTTTCCCACTTCCTCCCCTCTCCACACTCCTCCCCACTCTCTCCCCACACTCCCCTCTGTCTTGCCACACTCCGCGAATCTCTCTGCCCATACACATCCCCCTCTCTCTCCGCACCCTCTCTCCCCACTCTCCTACCACTCTCCATCCCCACACTCCTGCATTCTCCACACACACTCACCACTCCTCCCATTCTTTCCCCCTCACTCCTCCCCCTCTCTCCCCCACGTGCCTCCCCATCTCTCTCCCCACGCACATCCCCCTCTCTGCCCACACTCCTACCCCTTACATTCTCCCACACTCCCCCTATCTCTCCCCGTGCTCCACCACACTCTCTCTCCCCATTCCACTCATTCCCACACTACTCCCCCTCTTTCCCCCACACACCTCCTCCACTCCCCAATCCTCCCCCTGTTTGTCATAAGGTCGTAACTGATAGTAGAATTAGAAAGGGGGAGAGAGACAGGGGTTTGTGAGAGAGAGAGAGGGGGTAGGGGGAGAGGGGGAGGGGAGAGAAGGAGGAGAGGGAGAGAGAGGACAGGAGAGGAGAGAGAGAGGTGGGTCTCCTCAGAGTGTTTCCCTTTGTGCGTCGATAAGGCCTTTAATGAACCGACCTGTTAGATGGAACCGCCTCTGAACTCTGAGCTGGTTTACTTTGTGTCTGTGCCTATCTGAGGAAAGTCAGACATAGGATACAAGTCTCGCACAAAAAAAAACAGAATGTCCTCGTACACACAGGGTGGTGGGTGTATAGAACGGGCTGTCAGACGCATGTACTGGTGCAAAGTTTAAGAAACATTTAGACATGTACGTGGATGGGACGGGTTGAGAAAGATATGGGGCAAACGCGGGTAGTGGGACTGGGATAGACGGGGCAAGTTGCATTGGACTGGGCGAGTTGGGCCGGATATTTCCGTGCTACATGACTCCATGACGCTGTGACTTTTAAATGTATTCTGATATAGTGCACGGGGGAGAGAAAGAGGGAGAGAGAGAGAAGGGAGAGAGAGAGAGAGGGCGGTGAGGGAAGGAGAGGGAGAGAGAGGGGGTAATAATTGTTAGCTTAATATATTGTAAATTTGGTTCTCAAGTCGAGGGGGGGTCATGGTATCAAATATTAGTTTAGTATATAATTGTAAATTTATGAAAATGAAGTGGAGAGGGGGAGAGAGAGGATAAAGAGAGACGGGGAGAGACTGAAGGAAGGGAGAGAGGGTGGTGAGAGAAAGAGGAGGAAGAGTGAAAGAGAGGAGAGAGAGAGGGGGAAGTGAGAGAGAGGTGAGATAGAGGGGGAAGAGAGAGGGGGAGAAAGGGAGAGGGAAAGAGAGGGGGCGAGAGAGGAGGAAGAGAGGGGAGAGTTTAGTTTTTATTTTAACAGTTTATTTTATTTAGTCAAAAGAGAGGAGAGAGAGAGAAATGTGTCGAGGGGAAGAAAGAGAGAGGGGGAGAGAGAGGTGAAGAGACTGGGGAAGAGAGAGAGACTGGGGAGAAAAAGGAGAGAGGGAGAGGGCAGAGAGAGGGGAGAGATAGGAGAGGTCGGGAGAGGGAGGGGAGGGGAGAGTGGGGTGAGACAGAGTGGGGAGGTGGTATCAAATATTAGTTTAGTTTAATTGATTATTGTAAATGTAGTCTTATAAAATGGGGGGTGGTAGAGAAAGAAGGGAGAGAGAGTGAGGGGGAAGGAAGGGAGGGAGACAGAGTGGGTAACAAATATTTGTTTAAGTTATTGTTGAATTTATTATAAAATGGAATGCGAGAAAGAATATCAAATATTAGTTTAATTTATTATTGTGAATTAATTGATTATTGTGAGGGGAGGGGGAGAGAAAGGGGAGAGATTATCTATAGTTTCGATACATAGAAACGTAGAAAATAGGTGCAGGAGGAGGCCATTTGGCCCTTCGTCCCAACACCGCCATTCATTGTGATCATGGCAGATCATCCACAATCAGTAACCTGTGCATGCTTCTCCCCATATTCCTAGCTTCCGCTCGCCCCTAGAGCTCTTTAATTTAGTTTAGTTTATTTAGTCTAAGGAGAGGAGAGAGATAGAGATGGGGTGAGTGTGCGAGAGAGAAGGGGAGAGTGAAAGGGGAGAGAGTGTATCACATTAGTCCGCGCGGGAATAGGTGACGCTTCGGGTCGAGACCCTTCTAAAGACTGATGTCAGGGGGACGGGACAAAGAAAGGATATAGGTGGAGACAGAAAGACAGTGGGAGAAATGGGAAGGGGGAGGGGGGAATAGGAGAGAGACAGAGGAACTGTCTAAAGTTGGAGATTTCAATGTTCATACCGCTGGGCTGCAAGCTGCCCAAGCGAAATATGAGGTGCTGTTTCTCCAATTTCCGGTGGGCCTCACTATGGCACTGGAGGAGGCCCATGACAGAAAGGTCAGACCCGGTGGCTGAGCACTTCAACTCGCCCTCCCACTCCCAGTCTGACCTTTCTGAGAATTTCACAACTTCACAACTCTCTGGGTGAAAGACTTTTTCCTCATCTCAGTACTAAATGGCCTACCCCAGATTCTTAAACTGTGGCACCTGGTTCTGGACTCCCCCAACATCGGAAACATGTTTCTTGCATCCCTTAATAATGTTATCAGTTTCTATACGATCCCCTCTCATCCTTCTAAACTCCAGTGAATACAAACCCAGTCGCTCCATTCTTTCATCATATGACAGTCCCGCCATCCTGGGAATTAACCTCGTGAACCTGCGCTGCATTCCATCAATAGCAAGAATGTCCTTCCACAAATTGGGAGACCAAAGATGCACACAATACCTCAGATGTGGTCTCACCAGGGCCCTGTACAAATGCAGAAGGAGCTATTTTCTCCTGTACGCAAATCCTCTCGTTGCGAAGGCTAACATGCCATTAGCTTTCTTCATTGCCTGCCGTACCTGCATGCTTACTTTTAGTGACTGATCTACAAGGATTCGCAGGTCTTGTTGTACTTCCCCTTTTCATAATCTGACACCATTCAGATAATAATCTGCCTTCTTGTTCTTGCCACAAAAGTGGATAACCTCACATTTATCCACATTACACTGCATCTGCCCACTCACCCAACCTATACAAGTCACCCTGCATCCTCAGAGCATCTTCTTCACAGTTCATCATGCTACCCAGCTTTGTGTCATCTGCAAATCTGCTGATGTTACTTTTTATTCCTTCATCAAAATCATCTATATATGGATTGTAAATGGCTGCGGTCCCAGAACCGTGCCTTGCGGCACCCCACTAGTCACTGCCTGCCATTGTGAAAGGGACCCATTAATTCCTACTCTTTGTTTCCTGTCTGCCAACCAATTTTCTATCCATGTCAATACCCTGCCCCCAATACTCTGTGCTCTAATATTGCCCACTCATCTCCTGATTGCCTACTAATTGCCCACTAACCAGCGTCCTCGTGTACCTGTCCAAATGTCTTAGTGTTATTATTATTATGCTCCCTATGATACTGTGCACCTCCATGAGATCACTGCTCTCTCTACTGCGCTCCATGGAATAAAGTGCTGGCGTGTCCAGCCTTTCCCTCTAGCTCCGAACCTTGTCTCCGGGCAACATGTTCGATAATATATTCTCCAAGTGCGTCCTGACCAACGCCTTGTCCAACTGAACATAACTTTCCAACTTTTAAATTTTAATCACTGACTGATGAAGACAGTGGACCCAGAAACCTTCTCCACCGCCCTATCCCCCTGTTACGTCCCTTTTCTTGGAACTATGTACTTTTGTTCTGAGATCCCTCTGCTCTAAAACACTCCCCAGCGAACTACCATTCACGGTGAAGATCATGCTCTGGTCTGACTTCCCAAAATAAAAACCTTACACTTACCTGCAAGAAACACCATTTGCTATTTCTCAGCTCACTTTCCAATTTGAACAAGTTCCTGCTTTAATTCTTACTCACCATTTTCACTGACTGTGATACCACAGGGGGGAGAGAAAAAGGGGAAAGAGAGAGGGGGAGGAGAGAGAGGGTGAGAGAAAGATTGAGGGAGGATGAGAGAGAGGGGAGAGAGAGAGAAAGGGGAGAGAAAGAGAGAGAGATAGAGAGAGAGAGAGAGAGAGAGAGAGAGAGAGAGAGAGAGAGAGAGAGAGAGAGAGAGAGAGAGAGAGAGAGAGAGAGAGAGAGAGAGAGAGAGAGAGAGAGAGAGAGAGAGAGAGAGAGAGAGAGAGAGAGAGAGAGAGAGAGAGAGAGAGAGAGAGAGAGAGAGAGAGAGAGAGAGAGAGAGAGAGAAGGGTGGAGAGGGAGAGTGATAGGGGAGAAAGATGGGGAGAGGGGGTATCAAATATTAGTTAAGTTTAATTTATTATTTTTAATGTTTTCTTATACAGTGGAGGGGCGGAGAGAGAGAGAGGGGAGATAGAGCGATAGAAAGCGGGAGGGGAGGGAGAGAGAGGGGATAACAAATATTAGCTTAATATAAACATAGCACAAAAAGTAAGGAAATTTGTGATTGGTAGATTATTTCTTTGTTGTAACAATGCTTCTTGGCAATAAATCTTATACCGTTCGAAAGCCTGTTTATTTCCCTTTTAAACGGTGCCACATTTGTAAGGAACATGCATTTGTGGGATGAGCAGCAGAGCTGAGTATGTGGGTTGCGCCCATGAAATATCTGCCAAATCTTCTCTACCAATGCCAAACAGCTTATTCTGCCATTGACTCTCGTTCGGTGTTGCTTGGTGGATTGGATGATTGAAGTCTGAAGAAACGAGACATATTGGCAATTTAACAATTTATTCATTTAATACACAGGAGCCTTAGTAGCGAGTGGAAGAACCATACACAGCCACTACAGCCTGGCACCTCCTCCTCATGCTGGTCACCAGCCTGGTCACACACTGTTGTGGGATGGCATCCCATTCTTCAACCAGCATTTGTCGCAAGTCAGCCAACGTGGTTGTGTTGGTCACTCTGGCACGAACAGCACGTCGAAGCTGATCCCACAAGTGTTCAATGGGGTTGAGGTCAGGACTGCTGGCTGGCCATTCCATCCTCTCCACTCCCAAATTCTGGAGGTAGTCTCTGAGAAACCCTGCTCTGTGGGGGCGAGCATTGTCATCTTGGAGGATAGAGTTCGGTCCCAGACTGTGGAGATATGGGATTTCCACTTGTTGCAGAATCTCATCTCGATATCTCTCTACATTTAGATTGCCTCCAATGATGACAAGCCTCGTTTTTTCCAGTGATGGAGATGCCGCCCCACACCATCACACTGCCTCCACCAAAAGATGTTACTCTATCGGTGCAGCAATCAGCATAGCGTTCTCCGCGTCTTCTCCACACTTTGACCCTATGATCCAACTACCATAGGCAGAATCTGGACTCATCGCTGAACATAACGATCCTCCACATGTTCAGGTTCCAGTGCACGTGTTGCCGTCACCAGCGCAAACGGGCCTGACGATGAAGGGCAGTCATGGCAGGCCTCCTGGCAGCCCTCCTGGCAGCCCTATGAGACCGGAGATCGGCTGCGTGCAGTCTGTTCCGAATTGGCTGGGCAGAGAGCCGTCGGCCATATCGTCCTGCAAACCCTGACTGCAAATCTGTAGAAGACAGCCTACGGTTCCTAAGTGCTGACAGGGTGAGGAAACGGTCTTCTTCGGGTGTCGTCTTCTTGGGACGCCCACTTCGCAGTCTGTCTCTGACATCCCCCGTTATATGGAACTTGGCCTTCACTTTGGAGATGGTACTAGGGCTCACTCCAAATAATGCCGCAACTGGGTTTTGCGGAACACCAGCTTGAAGTTGCCCTATCGCACGGGCCCTATCCAGATCAGTCAAAGTGGCATGCCGATTCTTGGAGCAGACACCTACTGACCACTGTAGCAGGGCCCATGCTCACAGATGCTGCCAGTCAGATGCCAATCAGGCACCTGATTGTCAGCACATGGGGGTACCAGAAGCTCAAAACAAGTGTCACTAGCGGCAGCAGAATAAGTTATTTGGCATTGGCAGAGAAGATTTGGCAGATTTTTCATGGGCGCAACCCATATACTCAGCTCTGCTGCTCATCCCACAAATGCATGTTCCTTACAAATGTGGCACCATTTAAAAGGGAACTAAACAGGCTTTCCAACGGTATAAGAGTTATTGCCAATAGCATTGTTACAACAAAGAAATAATCTACCAAACACAAATGTCCTTACTTTTTGTGCTATGTTTAGATCGCTAGTCAGGTAGATAGATAACTATATTGATAGCTACAGATCGAGATGGCTAGATAGCCACATAGCTAGATAGCTAGATAGCTAGAGAGCTAGCGTGGCTTATAGCAATTAGCTGGATAAAGAGATGGCTAGACTGCGTCGGGAATCGCATTTCTGCGCACATTTTCTCATGACATTTGTAAAGGTGTTGACGTCGTCGTTCGGGTCAATTGTCAAATCCTTGAATAGCGACCAGTGTTAGAGCTCTAGGGGCGAGCGGAATCAAGGGATTTGTGGAGAAGGCAGGCACAGGTTACTGATTGTGCATGATCAGCCATGATCACAGTGTTTGGCGGTGCTGGCTCGAAGGGCCAAACGGTATCCTCCTGCACCTATTTTCTATGTGTTCTGTGTCTATCGACTCCGCCCAATCCCGGAATCAGTAATGAGTTCATAAGTTCATTCGTCATTTGAGTAAGTTACTCGGCTCACCGAGTCTGATCCGCCATTCGATCATGGCTGCCCTATCTTTCCCATTCAACCCCAACCCTAACTTTGAAACTCTTACTAATCACGGACCTGTCAATCCCCAATTTTAAAACCTGTTAATTCCCCAATGACGGCCTCCAGAGGCGTCTGTGGCAGCATTCCCCAGATTCACCACCCTTTGACTAGCCTCAGAATAAAAGGACGTACATTTAAAATGAGATGATGAGGGCTTTATTTCGTAAGAAGGTGGTACATCTTTGGAATTCTGCCACAGACAGCTGTAGAAACCGTCTTTGGGTATTTTTAATTCGGAGCTGGACATGGTCGTGATTCGTAAGAGTGTCGACAAAATTACGGGGAGACGGCAGGAGAATGGAGTTGAGTGGGTACGATAGGTGAGCCATGATAGAATGCAGGAGTGGACTCGATGGGACTTGGTGCACCAACTCTGCTGCTATGACTTTTGTACCCAGTGTTCTTTTTTAACAGTGCACTGCAGCATCCTCACACAGCGCACCCCAGTGGATGTACAGTGGCAATAGACTGTCACATCGCCCTCCCCTGGATGAACATCAGCAGCACACGGCAACATCCACACACAGCGCACCCCAGTGCATGTACAGTAGCAATATACTGTCATGGCGCCCACCCCTGGATGAACATCAGCAGCACATGGCAACATCCACACAGCACACCCCAGTGCATGTACAGAGGGAATATACTGTCACAGCGCCCTCCCCTGGATGAACATCAGCAGCACACGGCAACATCCACACACAGCGCACCTCAGTGCATGTACAGTGGCAATATACTGTCACGGCGCCCTCCCGTGGATGAACATCAGCAGTACACTGCAACATCGAGGCACAACTGCCCTCACTGTCTGTACAATATAACTGGATCGCATTATCAGCATTGCTTATGATGGACCTTGAGTTCCCAATGCAAAACACGCAATCGTGGTAGTACGTTTAGAGTTATATATAAGCCATGTAGAATGCTTGCTATATTTGACCAAGTCATTGAATATGAGTCAGATTTCAATATTCGACTTTAGAGAACTTTACTTCGGCCGCTTTTGCAGCATTGTGTACAGTCATGTTCGCTCTCCTACACGAAGGATATGGGCGCTTCGAAAATCGTGATCAAGACGTTTACAAGTACATCGCCTGGAGCGTATGAACAACCAGACGTTGGACTGATTCATCGGAGTTCGGGAAGTAACCTGATAGATCGATCGCAAATTATGAGAGGCAAAGATATTGTAAACAGTCAGAACATTCCTCTCAAGATGGAAATATCAAGTATTGAAGGCCACCCATTTAAGGTGAAAGGGATAACGTTTAAACGAGGTGTGCGGGGAAAGCAAGGGGGCAGTGTGTGCATCGAACGCAATACCTCAGGTGGGCATTGTGTGATAAGGAATAGGAGTAGAATTAGACCATTCGGCCAATCGTCTTATCCGCCAATCTGTTTCCCTCCAAACCCCATTCTCCTGCCTTCTCCCCATAACTTCTGATACCTGTATTAATCAAGAATCTTTCTGTCTACGCCTTTAAATATCCACTGACGTGACCTACACAGCCTGTTGTGGCAAATAATTCCACAAATTCATCACCTTCTGACTAAATAAATTTCTGATCATCTTCAAAAGAGAACGTAGATTAATTCTGAGGAAATGATCTCTTGTCCGAGACGCTCCCACAAGTGGAAACATACTTTCCACATCCACTGGATCTAAACCATTCACATATCTATATGTTTCAATGAGGTCCACCCTCATACTTCTAAACTCCGAGTGAAAGCCGGGAGCCGACAAACGCTCGCCATAGGTTAACTTATTGCTGGGATCATTCTTGTAAACCTCCTCTGGAACCTCTCCAGAGCCAGCACACCTTTCCTCTGATATGGTGCCCAGAATTGCTCACAATATTCCAAATGCGGCCTTTCCAGCGCCTTGTATAGCCCCACCATTACATCCGTGTTTCTGTATACAAGTCCTCTTGAAATAAATGCAAGCATTGAGTTTGTTTCCATTAGACATTAGACAATAGACAATAGGTGCAGGAGTAAGCCATTCGGCCCTTCGAGCCACCACCACCATTCCATGTGATCATGGCTGATCATTCTCAACGATTCAACTTGCAGATAGAATTTTTGGGAATCCTTAACCAGCACTCCCAAGTCATAGAAACATAGAAACATAGAAACATAGAAAATAGGTGCAGGAGTAGGCCATTCGGCCCTTCGAGCCTGCACCGCCATTCAATATGATCATGGCTGATCATTCAGCTCAGTAGCCTGTACCTGCCTTCTCTCCATACCCCCTGATCCCTTTAGCAAAAAGGGCCACATCTAACTCCCTCTTAAATATAGCCAATGAACTGGCCTCAACTACCTTCTGTGGCAGAGAATTCCACAGACTCATCACTCTCTGTGTGAAGAAATGTTTTCTCATCTCGGTCCTAAAAGACTTCCCTCTTATCCTTAAGCTGTGACCCCTGGTTCTGGACTCCCCCAGCATCGGGAACAATTTTCCCGCATCTAGCCTCTCCAACCCCTTAAGAATTTTATATGTTTCTATAAGATCCCCCCTCAGTCTTCTAAATTCCAGCGAGTACAAGCCCAGTCTATCTAGTCTTTCCTCATATGTAAGTCCCGCCATCCCAGGGATCAATCTGGTGAACCTTCTCTGTACTCCCTCTAAGGCAAGAACGTCTTTCCTCAGGTTAGGAGACCAAAACTGCACACAATACTCCAGGTGCGGTCTCACCAAGTCCCTTTGCACTTGCGATTTATGGATTATTTCCCCACTTGGACAATAGTCTCCACCAATATTCCTACTTCCAAAATGCACTACTCCGCACTTTGCTAAACTTTATTCCATCTACCACTTGTTTGCCCATTCCCCCAACATGTCCAAGTCCTTCTGCAGTTCCCTGCTTTCTCTACTCTACCTGCCCTTCTACCTATTTGCGTATCATCCGCAAACTTGGCCACAAACCCTTCAATCCCCTCGTCCAAATCATAATATAAAACGTGGAGTAACGGAAAAACACCGATCCTTGAAGATCTCCACTAGTTACTGTTAGCCAACTAGAAAAATATCCCCCTTTATTGCCACTCTTTGGCTTCTGCCATCCAGCCAACCAGTTATCCATGCTGGTATCTGCCCTTTGACACCGTAGGCTCTCATCTTCCTCAGCAGCAATCGTGCGACACCTTAACAAAGGCTTTATGAAAATCAAAGTAAACAACACCTACTGCCTCTCCCTACGACCGACGACCTTCCATTCACAAAGCCATGCCAACTTATGCCTATTTTATCGTGCACTTATAAGTACACTGTCACATCATCCTGTATAATGGGCCCTAAAATCTTACCACCCACTCCAGTGGCGTTGGAGGCAGATACAATAGTGATATTTAAGACAAGTTCTGATTTTTAGGTAATGAAGGTATATGCATTGTGAGCAGGAAGGTAAGGGTGGTCGTCTCATGTTCGGCACAGCTATTATTAGCCGAAAGTCCTGCCGTGCCTTGTACTTCGTGTAGGAAAGAAATGCAGATGCTGGTTTAAATGGAAGGTAGACACAAAATGCTGCTGTAACTCAACGAGACAGGCAGCATCTGTGGAGAGAAAGAATGGGTGACGTATCGGGGCGAGACCCTTCTTTAGACTGATGTCAGAGAAGTCGGCAGGAAAGTGATAGAATGTTGTCGGAGACAGTGAGACTGGTGTGAGAGCTGGGAAGGAGGAGGGATGGGGAGAGAGGGAAAGCAAGGGTTAATTGAAGGTAGAGAAGTCAATGTTCATACCGCTGGTACGTTAACTGCCCAAGCGAAGTATGAGGTGCTGTTCCTCCAATTTGCGCTGGGCCTCACTCTGACAATGGAGGATGCCCAGGACAGAAAGTTCAGATTTAGAATGGGGGAGCGGGGGTGAGTTAAAGTGCTGAGCAACCCGGAGATCAGGTAGAACTGTGTGGAGCTGTTCAGCGAAACGATCGCCGAGGTTGCGCTTGGTCTCGCCGATGTCACTCCATCAGTACTATCCCACTGTATACCGTTACACCAGTACTACCCCACAGTGCGTCACTCCATCAGTACTATCCAACAGTATACCATTACACCAATACTACCCACAGTGTCACTCCGTCAATTCCATCCCACATTATGTCACAACAACAGTACTACCGCACAGTGTGTCACCCCTTCAGAACTACCCCAAAATGTGCCATTAATTAAACACTACCCTACCTTAGGTTACTCCATCAATACTACTTCATAGTCTGTCACTCCATCAGTACTATATGTTACTCCATCAGTAGCACCCAAAAGCGTGTCACTCTCATCAGTACAACCCCACAGTATGTCATTCCATCATTACTTCCCGACGGTGTTTCACTGTCAGTTCCACCTTAATTATATAATTTCGTCAGTTCTACCCACAGTTTTTCACGCCTTCAATAATACCATCGAATGTGTCACTATATCAGTACTACCCCAAAATGTACCAGTCCTTCACTACTACCCCACAGGATGCTAATCCATAAGTATTATCCCACAGCGTGTCACTCCATCAGTACTACCACATCGTCGGTTACTCCATCATTACTGCATCACAACGTGTCATTCACTCAGTACTATCGCATTGAATGCCATTGCATCAGTACTAGCAAATGGATAGTCATTCCATCAGTACTATCCCACAGTGCGTCATTCGATCAGTTCTCCCATCAATGTGTCACTCCATCAGAACTACACTATAATGTATCATTACATCAGTACTGCCCCATTTAGTTTCACACCATTAATACTATCCGACAGTGTGCCACGACATCAATACTACCATATCGCTTGTTCCTCCATCAGTACTACCGCACACGTGTCACTCTATCAGTAATACACCAAAATGTTTTACTCCATCAGTACCTGCCCACAGTTTGTCACTTCACTAGTACAACCCCAAAGTGTATTGTTCCATCTGTACTGCCCACATTGTGTCACTCCTTCAATACTACCCTACTGGTCATTACACCATCAATACAAGCCTACAGTGTGTTAGACGATCATTACTAGAACACACTATGTCACTCCATCAGTATAACCCCAGAACGTATCACTTCATTGGTACTACCGCACTATATACCATTCCATCAATACACACTCACAGTATTTTTCAACATCAGTACCACCTTGTGTATTATTCAATTAGTACTACCACACAGGGTGGCACTCTATCAGTACTATCCAACGGCGTGTCACTCCATCAGTACTATATAATTAGTCCTTCCATCAGTACTACCCCACAGTATTTCAATCCACCAGTATTACTCTGGTATATGTCTATCCAACAGTACTACACCGCAGGGTGTCACACAATCAGTACTCTCCCACAGTATGCTATTGCGTCAGTACCGCCACATAGTGTGCCATTCCATCAGTACTACCTCAGAGTGTATCACTCCACCAGCACTACCCACAGTGTGCCACTGCATCAGTAATAAAATATAGGTTGTTACTCTATCTGTACTACCCTACACTGTGCCACTCCATCAGTGCCTCCCCATAGAGCATCGCACCATTAGGAATATCACTCGGGTTATCATTGCATCAGTACTACGCCAGCGTGTGACACTCCATCAGAACAATCCATTATCACTCCATCAGTACTACCACGCAGCGTGTCACTCCATCAGTACCACCCCACAGTGTCGACCATCAGTACTTCCTCGCAGTGTCACTCCATCAGTATTCCCCACAGTATGTCACTCCATCAGCCCTATCTCACTGTGTCACTCCATCAGTAATTCCGCACAGTTTCACTCTATTAGTATTTCCCCACAATGTTTCACGCCATTAGCACTACCCGAAGTTTATCATTCAATCAAGACTATCCCAGTGGGTCACTCCATAAGTGCTGCAACAAATTGTGTCATTCCATCAGTAATACCAAACAGTGTGCCACTGCATGAGTACTACAACACAGTTTGTCATCACAATAGTACTACCGCTCAGTGTGTCACTCCGTCGGTGAAACCACACAGAGTCTCACTGCATCAATACAACTCCATATTTTTTGCAGTACATCGGTACTGCCCCACATCATGTCGCTCCAGTGCAACCCTAGAACGTGTCAATCCGCCAATGCTCCCCGCAGTATGTTCTTCCATCAGTACTCCCCAAAGTGTTTCACACCATCAAGACTACCTCAAATCTGCCATTCCATCCGCATTACCCCACAGTGTGCTAACCTATCGCCGCGACTCCATAATGTGTAATTCCATCACTATTTCACCACAGTTTTGTATCGCAACAGTACTACCGCAGAGCGTGTCCGTCCATCAGTATTACTGCGTCACTCCAACAGAATGTGCTATTACATCCGTGCTACCCCACAGTGTTTCATTCCATCAATACACCTCCACAGTACGTCATTACACCAGTACTACTCCACAATGTTACACTCCATCAGTACAACACTGGAGCGTGTCACTCCATCAGTTCTACCCTACAATATGTTATTCCATCAGTACTACACCACAGTGATGCACTCCATTAGTACTGCCTTAAGCTTGTTATTCCATTATGTACAACCACACGGACTCATTTAATTAGTATTACCCAACAGTGTAACCCTCCATCTGTACTGCCCCACCGTCAGTCCTACTTCAGTATGGAAGTCACAATGTGCAACCCGACAGTACCACCAAACATTGTGTCAATACTTCAGTACTCGCCCACTGGGCGCCATTCTGTCAATACTACCCCCAGTGTGTCATTTAATCAGCACTACACCGAAGTATGTCACTCCATCAGTACAACCGCGCAATGTGTCACTCCGTCAGTACTGCTCCACAGCGTGTCACTCCATCAGTTTTACCCCAAGGGGTGATGGAGTGACAAACTGCGTGGTAGTACTGATGCAATGACATGAGTACTACCACACAGTTTGTCACTCCGTCAGTACTACTTCAGTGTGGAACTATATCAGTACGACCCCAGGGTTTCAGTCCATCAATTCTACGCCACAGTGTGCCAGTTCCTCAGTACTACCTCACAATGTATCACTCCATTAGTCTACCCCACAGTGTTTCATCCATCAATTCTTCCGCACAGTATGTCATTACAACAGAACTACCTCACAATTTGTCACTAAATCGGTATTATTCCACTGTGTGTCACTTCGTCTGTACTACTCCACAGTTTGTCATAACAACAGTACTACTCATTCTGTCACTCCATCAGTATTACCCGCAGTGTGTTATTATATCAGTGGAGGCCCACGGTGTATCACTCCATCAGAACTACTGCAAAGTGTGTCACTTCATCAGTACTACTGCAGTGTGTCACTCCATCTGTACCAACCCACAATGTGTTAATCCACACGAACTGCATCAACTGGTGTCAATCCAACAGCAATACAGTGTAGTGCTGAAGTTTTCAAAGTAGGAGGCCCTGTCATGATGCAGAAGCTGACTAAACTCTTCCAATCCATGTGGAATGAAGGGAAGGTCCCTCAACAGCTGAAAGATGCCAGGATAGTCCACATCTAAAAGAGGAAAGGCAACCGCCAGTCTTGCGACAATCATCGAGGCAACTCCCTCCTGTCAATAGCTGGGAAGATCTTGGCTCGCACCCTGCTCAACCGTCTCATTCAACACCTTGAGCAGAGTCTCCTTCCAGAAAGCCAGTGTGGTTTCCGTGCTGGGCGTGGAACTGTCGACATGATATTTGCTGCACGCCAACTCCAGGAAAAATGCCAACAGCAGCTCAGCGACCTTTTCGTGAGCTTCGTCGATCAGACAAAGGCCTTCGACACTGTCAGCAGAGATGGCTTGTGGAAGACAATGCAGAAGTTTGGCTGTCCCAGCAATTTCAGCAAGATTGTCCGGCAGTTCCATGACGGCACGATGGTGAAAGTGCTAGATGATGGAGACGAGTCGGGAGCCTTTCCAGTGACAAACGACGTGAAGCAAGGTTGTGTTCTTGCCCCTACATTCTTCACCATGGTCTTCTCTGCCATGCTGACTGATGCCAACCGTGACTGCCAGGATGGAATACACATCAGGTACAGGACTGACAGCAGGCTGTTCAACCTCAGGCGTCTGCAAGCTGTTACAAAGGTGAAGGAGACCATCATCAGAGATTTCTTGTTTGCTGATGACTGCGCCCTCAACGCCAGCACAGAACAGAAGATGCAGCATGAAATGGACTGCTTCTCACAGGCCTGTGACAACTTTGGTCTCTCAATTAGCACCAAAAAGTCTGAAGTTATGTACCAGCCCGCGCCTGGAAAGCCCTACCAGGAACCACACATCACGGTGAAGGGGGCAGAATCTACAGGCAGTCGGCAGCTTTACCTATCTGGGTAGTACACTCTCGCGAGTGGTGAACATTGACGCTGAGGTTAACAACAGGATTGCCAAGGCCAGCGCTGCCTTTGGGCGACTCCGTGATAATGTTTGGGAGCGGAGAGGACTCGGCCTTACCACCAAGCTGAAGGTCTACTGTGCAGTGGTACTCACCACTCTTCTCTACGCCAGTGAGACTTGGACTGTGTACAGCAGACATGCCAAACAGCTCAACCACTTTTCACTTGAACTGCCTACGCAGACTCCTTCACATCAGGTAGCAGGACAAAATTCCCGACACAGAGATCTTCGAACGGGCCGGAATCCCCAGCATCCACAACCTCCTACGGAAAGCCCAAGCCAGATGGGCAGGCCATGTCGTCAGAATGCCCGAGAGTCGACTGCCAAAACAGCTTCTGTATGGAGAACTGTTTCAGGGCAAGTGCTCAGTAGGAGGACAGAAGAAACGGTTTAAGGACTGCCTGAAAGTGTCCCTCAAAGACTTGGACATCAACCTCAGCACTTGGGAGTCTCTTGCTCTGGACCGTCCAACCTGGCGTAGCAAGCTCAGCACAGGAGCTCGTGCAGCAGAGAACAGGCGCACTGCAGAGGCCCAGAGGAAACGCACCGCGCGCAAGGCCCGGGCTACCTCCACTTGTGTCCTACGTGTAGGCGTGCCTTCCGGGCCCGGATTGGCCTCACCAGTCACTTCAGGACCCACAGTCACCAATCCTCCAACTGAAAGTGAAGTCAAGGTCATCTTCGAACCCGAAGGACGAACAACAACAACAACAACACAGCTCATTGTGTCACTCCATCAGTACTACCCCCACATTGTGTCACTCCATCAGTGCACTGCACAATGTGTCACTCCATCAGTACTACTGCGCAGTGTGTCACTTCACCAATACAACTCCAAAGTGTGTCACTCCATCTGTACCAACCCACAATGTGTTAATCCACCATTACTACCATACATTGTGTCACTTCATCAGTTCCACTGCACAGTGTGTCACTCCGTCAGTAATGCCCCACACCGTGTGACGTCGTCACTAAAACCCACATTATGCCATTACAACATTACAAACACACATGTTCACACCCTCAAACACAGTCAAACACACACACACACACACATACCCGCGCACAAAGACACACACACAATCTTTCAAATGCAATCACAAACAATCAAGTATACTTTCACACATTCTCACATACAATCACACGTACACATGCACTCACACTAACAGATATTCACACGCACTAGCACGAAGAGACACGCACTCATTCGCACACACTCACACACTCACACATTCTCTGACAACACCATCATATACTCTCACACACACACACACACGCACACACGCACACACACACACACACACACACACACACACACACACACACACACACACACTATCAAAGAATGACATACTCAAACACTCTGACAAACTCACATCCCACATATTCTCTCACATTCCCACAGACAGCCACACACACGTACAGACGCAAACACTGTCCTTCACAAACCCACATGCATTCTCCCACTCAGAGACACAGATACATTCAATCGCACTTGCATCCACACTTACTAATGCTCACACACTCACACGCACACTCATGCACTCGCACAGACAGACACACACACAAATATAGGCACTCTTACAAACTCTACCGTTCTCTCATACGCAGACCCGCATGCACACGTGCACATTTTGGGATTGAGTGTATCCTTGGATGTTCGCGGCGAGCAGCCAGCGCAGCGTGACCGGGGTGTTCCCGGTGAGTCGGACCAAGCCCTTCAGTCGGCCCGGCTCGCCCACCGCGGATGGCGATGAGAACCGCGCCTCTGGAGCGAGGTGGGAGCCGCCAGGATACGCAGAGAGCGAGGTGGACCGTCGGAGAGCGAGGAAGGCCTCCAAGAAGGAAGTGGCGACCCGCGGTGCGGCGGCTGGCAGGAGATAGAACTATTCGGCTAATGTTTGTAACTTTGTCGGCGTCAACATGGGGGACACTTTTGTACCGCCTAGGTGAGGTCTTCTACATGATGTTACCGGGTTGTCACTCTACCTGGGTACGTGATAATAAGGTATCGCTGAATCATTGAAATTCCTGCAGCCGCATACACTAACGCATACACACACCGACTCATTTGCACAATCTCACACATTCACACTCGCATACACGTGCTAACACACTTTTGCACGGACTCTCACACTCACACTGTCACACACAATCAATATCCAATGCGAGTCAGACTGCACCTCTTGAGAAATCTAGTTGAGTATGTCAGTTTAGTGCAGTTTATTGTCACGTGTACCGAGGCACCGTGAAAAGCATTTGTTGCGTGCTACCCAGTCAGTGGAAACAAAATACATCATTACAGTCGAGCCATTTACAGAGTATAGATATATGATAAGGGGATAACGTTTAGTGCAAGGTGAAGCCTGCAAAATCCGATCGAGGATAGTCCGATCGTCAACAAAGAGGTAGACAGTAGTTCAACACTGCTTTCTGGTTGTGGTCGGATGATTCCGTTGGCTGATAACAGCTGGGAAGACACTAATGTGGCAGGAGGGTGGGAGCTGGAGCAGAGAGACAGAGGGGTGTAAAATGAGGGTAGAAGCAACAGGTAGCAAGGTGAAAAGTAAAAGTGGCAGGCAGACAAATCCAGGGCAAAAATCAAAAAGGGCCACTTTTCAACATAATCGTAGAAGGGGTAAGAGAGTTGTAAAAACAAGCCTGAAGGCTTTGTGTCTCAATGCAAGGAGTATACGTAATAAGGTGGATGAATTAAATGTGGAGATAGTTATTAATGATTATGATATAGTTGGGATTACGGAGACATGGCTCCAGGGTGACCAAAGCTGGGAGCTCAACATCCAGTGATATTCTATATTCAGGCGGGATAGACAGAATGGAAAAGGAGGTGGGGTAGCGTTACTGGTTAGAGAGGAGATTAAAGCAGTGGAAAGGAAGGACATTAGCTTGGAGGAAGTGGAATCGATATGGGTAGAGCTACGAAACACTAAGGGGCAGAAAACGCTAGTGGGAGTTATGTACAGGCCACCTAACAGCAGTAGGGAGATTGGGGATGGCATCAAGCAGGAAATTAGAAATGCATGCACTAAAGGCGCAGCAGTTATAATGGGTGACTTCAATCTACATATAGATTGGGTGAACCAAACTGGCAGGGGTGCTGAGGAAGAGGATTTCTTGGAATGTTTGAGAGATGGTTTTCTAAACCAACATGTCGAGGAACCAACGAGAGAACAGGCCATTCTAGACTGGGTATTGAGTAATGAGGAAGGGTTAGTTAGCAGTCTTGTTGTGCGAGGCCCCTTGGGCAAGAGTGATCATAATATGGTAGAGTTCTTCATTAGGATGGAGAGTGACAAAGTCGATACAGAAACAAGTGTTCTGAACTTAAAGAAAGGTAACTTTGAGGGTATGAGGCGTGAATTGTCCAAGATAGACTGGCGATTGATGCTGAAAGGGTTGACGGTGGACATGCAATGGAAGGCATTTAAAGGTCGCATGGATGAACTACAACAAGTGTTCATCCCAGTTTGGCAAAAGAACAAACCAGGAAAGGTTTGTGGTTAACAAGGGAAATCAAGGATAGTATTAAAACAAAAGATGAAGCATACAGATTAGCCAGAAAAAGTAGCATACCAGAGGACTGGGAGAAATTCAGAGTCCAGCAGAGGAGGACAAAGGGCTTAGTTAGGAAAGGGAAAATAGATTATGAGGGAAAACTGGCAAGGAACATAAAAACAGACTGCAAAAGCTTTTATAGATATGTCAAGAGAAAAAGATTAGTTAAGGCAAATGTAGGTCCCTTGCAGTCGGAAACAGGTGAATTGATCATAGGGAACAAGGAGATGGCAGACCAATTAAACAAATACTTTGGTTCTGTCTTCACTAAGGAAGACATAAACCGTCTGCCGGAAATAGCGGGGGACCGGGGGTCTAAAGAGATGGAGGAACTGAGGGAAATCCAGGTTTGTCGGGAAGTGCTGTTAGGTAAATTAAATGGAATAAAGGCAGATAAATCCCCAGGGCCAGATAGGCTGCATCCCAGAGTGCTTAAGGAAGTAGCCTCAGAAATAGTGGATGCATTAGTGATAATTTTTCAAAATTCTTTAGATTCTGGAGTAGATCCTGAGGACTGGAGGGTAGCTAATGTAACCCCACTTTTTAAAAAGGGAGGGAGAGAGAAAACGGGGAATTATAGACCAGTTAGCCTAACATCGGTAGTGGGGAAAATGCTAGAGTCAGTTATTAAAGATGTGATAGCATCATATTTGGAAAGTGGTGAAATCATCGGACAAAGTCAGCATGGATTTACCAAAGGCAAATCATGTCTGACGAATTTTATAGAATTTTTCGAGGATGTAACTAGTAGAGTGGAAAGGGAGAACCAGTCGATGTGTTATATCTGGACTTTCAGAAGGCCTTCGACAAGGTCCCACATAGGAGATTGGTGTACAAACTTAAAGCACACGGTAGTGAGGGTTCAGTGTTGAGGTGGATAGAAAATTAGTTGGCGGACAGGAAGCAAAGAGTAGGAATAATCGGGTCATTTTCGGAATGGCAGGCAGCGACTAGTGGGGTACCGCAAGGCTCAGTGTTGGGACCCCAGTTATTTACAGTGTATATTAATGATTTGGACGAGGGAATTGAATGCAACATCTCTAAGTTTGCGGATGACACGAAGCTGGGTGGCAGTGTTAGCTGCGAGGAGGATGCTAGGAGGCTGCAGAGTGACTTGGATAGATTATGCGAGTGGGCAAATGCATGGCAGTTGAAATATAATGTGGATAAATGTGAGGTTATCCACTTTGGCGGCAAGAACAGGAAAGCAGAGTATTACCTGAATGGTGACCGATTGGGAGAAGGGGAGATGCAACGTGACCTGGGTGTCATGATGCACCAGTCATTGAAAGCAAGCATGCAGGTGCAGCAGGCAGTGAAGAAAGCGAATGGTATGTTGGCATTCATAGCAACAGGATTTGAGTTTAGGAGCAGGGAGGTTCTGCTGCAGATGTACAGGGCCTTGGTGAGACCGCACCTGGAGTATTGTGTGCAGTTTTGGTCTCCTAACCTGAGGAAAGACGTTCTTGCCTTAGAGGGAGTACAGAGAAGGTTCACCAGATTGATCCCTGGGATGGCGGGACTTACTTATGAGGAAAGACTAGATAGACTGGGCTTGTACTCGCTGGAATTTAGAAGACTGAGGATGATCTTATAGAAACATATAAAATTCTTAAGGGGTTTGAGAGGCTAGATGCGGGAAGATTGTTCCCGATGTTGGGGGAGTCCAGAACCAGGGGTCACAGCTTAAGGATAAGGGGGAAGTCTTTTAGGACCGAGATGAGAAAACATTTCTTCACACAGAGAGTGGTGAGTCTGTGGAATTCTCTGCCACAGAAGGTAGTTGAGGCCAGTTCATTGGCTATATTTAAGAGGGAGTTAGATGTGGCCCTTTTTGCTAAAGGGATCAGGGGGTATGGAGAGAATGCAGGTACAGGCTACTGAGCTGAATGATCAGCCATGATCATATTGAATGGCGGTGCAGGCTCGAATGGCCGACTGGCCTACTCCTGCACGTATTTTCTATGTTTCTATGTTTCTATGTCCCTGAAACTGGAGGTGTGCATTTTCACACTTGTCTACATTTTGCCTAATGGGAGAGAGGAGAAGCAGGAGTGGCAAGGATGCGACTCGTCCTTGATTATGCTGCTGGCCTTGCCGAGGCAGCATGGTTTATAAATTGGGTCAATATATGGGAGGTTGCTTTGTGTGATGGTCCGGACAATTCGCAGCAATTTTTTTGCGTTCTTGTATGGAGCTGTTCCTAAACCAAGCTGTGATGCACCTTGATAAAATACTTTCTATGATGCATCTGTAGATGTTGGTGAGAGTTGTAGAGGGCACGTCCAACTGGCTAAACCTGCTAAGGACATGGATGGGTGAAGTTTCGGTTCGGGACCTTTCTTCAGACTGAATATGGTGGGACAGGGGAACAGCAGGACAAAGCGATTTGAACGATGAGCGGGTGAATACCGTTTTCATTGTCAGGTGCGAGGTAAGGGTTGAGCAGGATGGAATATATAGGAAGAGGAAGTAATATCGGTTGAAGATGTGGTGTATGGGATGTATTGGTGCGAGTCCAGATGAAGCACGAGGAAGAGCGAGGGGGAAGTGGGAATTTGCACTTAGTTACCTAACATTGGATAATTCAAAGTTCATACCATTAGGAATTCTCTGCCTCAGAAGGCAGTGGAGGCCAATTCTCTGAATGCACTCGAGAGAGCTAGATAGAGCTCAAAAGGATAGCGGAGTCAGGGGATATGGGGAGAAGGCAGGAACGGGGTAGTGATTGAGAATGATCAGCCGTGATCACATTGAATGGCGGTGCTGGCTCGAAGGGCCGAATGGCCTCCTCCTGCACCTATTGTCTATAGTCTATTGTTGCAAGGCACCAAGGGCGGAATATGAAGTGGCGTTCTTTCAGTTTGCATGTCGCTTCAGTCTGGCAATAGAGGAAGCAAAGGACAGAAAGGTCAGTGTGGGAAGGCGAGTTACAACGGGAAGATCCGGGAGGCCTTGACGGAACGACGGTAAGTGTTCGGCCGAACGGTCGCCGAGTCTCCACTTGACCACGCCGATGCAAAGGAGACCATATCTGGAACACCGCATGCAATAGAAGGGTTTAGATGAGGTGCATGTGATCAGCAGCCTCACCTGGAAGGGCTATTGAAGTGTGAGGGAACGGGGTAGAGAGACATCCCATGGTGGCTAGCCGTTTTAACCGCACTTCGCAAGAAAGGCCTTGGAGAGGGAGGTGAGGGCGAGCAGCAGGAGTGTTGGGGAAAAGAGAGAGACAGATAGGGAGTACAGTGATGAAAGGAAGAGATAGCGTAGAAGACGAAAGAAGAGATGGAGGGAGAGTTAAGTAACAAAGGGAGAGTGGGAACATGAACAGAGAGCGAAGTTCAGATCGCGTGGGTTGGCAAAACGGAGCGATGGAAGGGTCAGATAGATAGAAAGAAAAGGAGCGATCAATGCAATGGGAGTGAGAAGGAGGAGGGGGTTAGGAGAGAGAGGTTGACAGAGAGATGTCGGAGACGAGAGGAAGAATAGAGATGGTAGGAGAGACTGATAGTTCAGAGAGAGCGACAGCAGAAAGGTTGGAGGGAGAGAGAAAGAGACGAGGGAGAGAGAAAGGGAGGATGGAGAGAGAAAGGGAGGAGGGAGAGAGAAAGGGAGGAGGGTGATGTGCCGCATCATTCGCTGTTTTATTTGGGTTTCGGACAATTCTGAAGCCACAATATTTCTGTTCTCTGAGTGTCGTGAGTCTTTGGGTCATTCCTCCTCAGAGGTGACGAAGGCAAATAATGTTATTGTCCCGGCGCAAAAATCAGACCCACTGCAGGCAAACAAGGAGTGAATGGTTACCGGCCTCGCCGGGAGTGTGGGGGTGAGGTTACAATCAGTTAAGCCGCGATCATGTTGAGTGGTGAAGCAAAGTTGAAGGGCCATTTTATTGCGAGATGGTCTGTTGAACTAATTCCTCAATCTGTGGACAAATGTCACCCCGTCCACCTTCAAACTGGGCAGCAGAAGCCCTGAGAGGGTCCCTGGAATTTGGGATTGCCTTAGTGAGTGATGCGGATAGAATGAAATCAGACAAACAACTTGAGGCGGAGAGTTGGACCTGATGGAGTTTGAAACAATATTCCCTTTGCTGGAACAATGCTGCTCCCAATTTCCATCCCTCAGTATCGCCACTATTCCCAGTCTTTGGAGTTTCTCAATCAATTCCCTGAATAAATCACGAACTGTCTCAGCAGGGATTTCACTGGCTGATGTCATCTGTTTGCGAATTATTTCAAAATCTCTATTTTTAAAAATCTGTTGAAACTTGACTGTCCCGGTGGAGACGGAAAATGGTATAAAATCTCCGGGAATGTTCTGCCCCGGAATTTCATTCCGAGAGATTACCGGTAGCTCACAGGGACACGTCGCTGGGCAGAGAAAATGGAGCACCATTATGGGGAATATGTGGACGTGGAGAAAATCTTGTACATGATCATTGCTGCCGTTGGAGCACCTGGTAAGTGAGCAGAACAATTCATGTTTTATAACTCCGTCTGCACACCGGTGTTGACTTGATTCTGTTCGTGTTACATGATTCCCAACTGATAATCGTTGTGCAAGAATGCGTGAAGCACATCAATCCTCTCAGAGAAATATCATTGAATTAACGCTGTGATTTTTCTTACTTTCAGACAGCTGAAACTAACCCTCTTTTTCTCCCACTGCCGGGACCCACTAGAATGTTGTTCTTGCCTTCAGTGGGACCTTGCCAGAGTTGTCCCAGTGCTCGGGACAGGCAGCTCTCCAGGACAGTGTGACTGGGAGGGGTTTACATTGTGAAGTTCACTGTGTCTGAGTTATTGATCAGAGTGAACACCCGCTCCTGTGGACACGTCTCACTGTGGAGTCTGTCACAGTCGGATTCCACCGCCTGTTGGTCAATAATTGGATCGATCTCCTGAACCAGTGGCCGCGGATCTACCGGCGTGTGTTGTTACCAAACTGAGGAATGAATCCATTAACGGAGCCGCTCTGCTGCCGGATCCTAAGTTATCCCTGCCTTCCCTCTGGAACCCTCCTCGTCCCCATCAGATGCCGAGTTCCCAGAGCCCTGGTTAAACGCGGCCGGTCACGGTTAAGTCTGTGAAACCGGCCCCATCAGAGACTGTGAGCGGGGTTAACTGTGGACAGGACCATTCCGCCTGTTGTAGCGGGCGGCTGCTCGTTCCCTCCCCGCCATTTACCCCGCCCATCACCTTATCTCCTCTCCCCTGAAGCAGGCAGGTCGGGCACAGTCGGAGCCGGGTCTGACATTGTTAAACCTGCAGCCACGCACCGACTCCAACACTCCTAATCTTCAGCTGAAAGTGGAGCCGGTGTTCAGCCCCGGAGACCGTGTTCA
Organism: Rhinoraja longicauda; assembly: GCF_053455715.1. Classification (NCBI taxonomy): domain Eukaryota; kingdom Metazoa; phylum Chordata; class Chondrichthyes; order Rajiformes; family Arhynchobatidae; genus Rhinoraja; species Rhinoraja longicauda. Next base: position 25,962 of record NW_027601323.1, read on the forward strand.
GTAATGCCCAGTGTCCGCCCCTTCTCTTTCTGCAGTGAATTTAGTGGCGATTGTGATCCTGTCCCGGGGAAAGTGCGGCCTCTCCACCTGCACCACTCGCTACCTGGTGGCCATGGCAGCGGCCGATCTACTCACTCGGATCACCGAGGTCATTTTGTTTTGGATCCGATATCATTATTTTTATTGGGGTTTCCTGTCCACCTACCCTGTGTGCAGTGTTAGTGAAGTACTGAAGTCTGCAGCTACATACTGTTTTGTCTGGTTCACCGTCACTTTCACCTTTGATCGCTTTGTCGCCATTTGTTGCCAGAGGCTGAAAACAAAATATTGCACCGGGAAAACTGCTGCTGCGGTTCTCGCAACAGCCGCGTTCTGCTCTGTCTGAAAAACGTTCCCCGCTACTTTACAAATGAGCCCTGGACAATCATCGACAATGTCCCGTGGGGCTGTGTCTCGGTGGCGAGTTATTACACTGACCCCAGGTGGGTTGCTTTTGACTGGTTCGACACGGTTTTAACTCCGTTCCTCCCTTTCGCTGTGATCCTGCTACTCAACGCTCTGACAGTACGGCACATTTTAGTGGCCAGTCGGGTCCGTCAGGGGCTGAGGGGTCAGAGCAAGGGGAGAAGCGCAGTGACCCGGAGATAGAGAGCAGGAGGAGGTCTGTGGTTTTACTCTTCGCCATCTCCGGCAGCTTCATCCTCCTGTGGAGAACGGTGGTTGTAAACTTCGTCTATTATCAGATCACAGGGACTGGAAATGACCTGAATGATTCTGAATGGATCTTTAGCAACGTCGGGTATTTGCTGAGGAATCTCAGCTGCTGCACCAACACATTTATTTACGCGGCGACCCAGTCCAAGTTCAGGGAGCAGGTGAAGAGAGGGTTGAAATATCCGCTCACCTCAGCGCTGCGGCTCATTAATAAACCCGCACCCTGAGCGCATCCCAGAGGCGGCCGCAGTCTCTCCGCTCCGGGCTCCGGCTCCTCACATTCACCGCCGCATCTGCAGTCCCGGGCGGATGATCCCATCGCCGGCCCCGCTCCGGGACCCCCAGCCCCTCACATTCACCCAATCGCCCCGTCTCCCCCCCGTACTGGGGATATCTCTCTCTCTCTCTCTCTCTCTCTCTCTCTCTCTCTCTCTCTCTCTCTCTCTCTCTCTCTCTCT